>NC_061105.1:30706008-30741292 GCF_015104395.2 Macrobrachium nipponense
TCTGAAGCCTTTCTTCCCCACGGCTCTGGTGAGGCTCACAACCTCACCCTCTTCATGCTGTTCCTTCTCTGCTTCCTCTGCTTCTCAGTAGACGTCCTCCAAAGATTGCCCCTCCTAAAAGTGGGGAGGTCTTTTTTTCTGTCACTGCCTTCTGGTTGCCTTCACTGGGTAACATACTGGGTAGGCAGTCCCCCATATAGGAAAGCTGGGGGCGGGGAAACCGCCAGGGACAAACACTGGGGAGGCGAGCCCCTTAAAAAAAGGTACGGAGGCACTCCCCACATGTACTATGCTGGGGAGGAGATCCCCATATATGAAAGTTCGGGATACGATCCCCCAGGGAGGGACAAACACTGTGGAAGCAATCCCTCAGAACAAATAGGTGGGGAAGCGGTCCCCCAGGGCAACATACTGGGGAGGTAGTCCCCCTCATAGGAGATCTTGGGAGTCATTCCAGCTCTAACCTTACTTAAATTAGAAAATATTCGCCTCGTCCTAAGAATAAAAATAAAGAAAAATTAGTTCCGTCGTTTTTCGTAACACTACCTATGGACTGTCTAGGAAACTACACCATAAGTTTGTCAGAAGAAGTGTTCATAAATGTTACAACAACTGAGTCGGAGACATTTCCCAGTTCAAGTTTCTATAGCTTTAAAATTTTTACATATATATATATATATATATATATATATATATATATATATATATATATATATATATATATATATATATATATATATATATATATATATATATATATATATATATATATATATATATATATATATATATATTATATATATATATATATATGCTTCTTAAAAAATCACAGTAGATGCACGTGACTTCATCAAATAAGTGAATTCCACAGGAAAATGATAGTCAGAATTCCAAGCGCTTTCGTCTTTACTCAGACATTGTCAAGGAGTTAATAAAGTACAATTGGAAAAGTCTCAGGTACAACACAAGATCAAAAAATACCAGATGGTTTCATTGTCAAAAGGGTAAAAATTTAAAAGAGATAATCCAGGATTATCGGATATCACACGGTCACAAACCTAAACAGATTGACCCTAACCGAAATTACAAAGTTTTCTTTATAGTCCAAAACATGTAAAAACTGAATATATTAATTTTGTTGCTTGGAAGATCTTTAGGAAAATTAACGTCAAGACTTTAGTAATCAAAATTCTCCTAAAGATCTTCCAGGCTGCATATATGATATTCCTTGCACCAAAAGTGTGATAAAGTCTATTACCGGACAAACGGTAAATCTCTTTCACAACGTCTCAAACAGCATCAATATTCGGTGAGAACAAACTGGGCAAATATCGAATGCCATTATTCTGTACATATGAGAGATTTAGACCATCCTTTTAACTGGAGTCAAGCAAGAGCCTTAATCCCATGTAATGACACAGTTAAAGGAATATCAATGAATCTTGTTTCATCAAGTCAAATAATAGAAATGTTCTAAATTTAAGTCTTGGTTTATTTAAACTTGATGCCTTCATAATGAAAAAAATTTGTAGATAAATATAAGCAACAAAATTAATTATATTCAGTTTTTACATGTTTTGACTGTAAAGAAACTTTGTAATTTCGGTAGGGTCAATCTGTTTAGGTTTGTGACCGTGTGATATCCGATAATCCTGGATTATCTCTTTTAATTTTTTACCCTTTTGACAATTAACCATCTGGTATTCTTGATCTGTGTTGTACCCGAGACTTTTCCAATTGTACTTCATTAACTCCTTGACAATGTCTGAGTAAAGACGAAAGCGCTTGGATTTCTGACTCATTTTTCCGGTGGAATTCGCTTATATAATATATTATATATATATATATATATATATATTATATATATATACATACACACACACACACACACACACATATATATATATATATATATATATATATATATATATATACATATACATATATATAACAATGTATAAAACAAATGGTCTTCCCTACCGTTCCTTTCAAAAAATTACAAATGCCATTACCTTATGCTTTAGATATTCAGCATTACTTTTATGGGTGTATGTGTGCAAGTATAAATATATGTATACACAATCTTGTTCTCCGTTATAGGAAAAATAATTAAAAGCGAAAAATAAAATTTGAAAATGTAACTCTCCCCCTCTCTCTCTCTCTCTCTCTCACGTAGCAACGCAATAGGTTTAAAAAAAAAATGAAACGCCATCCGAAGTCTTTCATAAGCTGATCGTAAGCCGATTATAAAATACATTGTTATAAAATACGACTAAAAAATGCAGTACAGTAATATCGTACTCTTTTGAAATATAATAAATATATTATGCTGCTCCATATTTCCTTTTATTTACAAAATTTTGGGACAGACTATATTGCTTAATAGGTGAGTAAGCAACTTTCAATTATGTATATAGATATATATATTATATATAATATATATATTTATATATATAGAATGCTTGTTTTAATAATATCTCCGTTCCTAACCTAACCTAACACAACCAAACTTTACCCCCAGCCGTTGGCCACCAAATACTATTATACGTTTTACAAAAACATTTTTTCATGAACGAAGCAACAGCTATTGTACAGTGGTGCTCAAATCTCATGCGACATGATTCTTTTTGTATAGTTCAGATTCTCAGACTCAACGTGACGTTGCCAAGTAGTGTTAAATTTTTTTTTCTCTGTCATACAAGTCGAAAAGTTTGCGAATTCACGGCTAGCCGTATTTTCCATATGGTTATACAAAGTATGATCCCTTTTATGCATTGGTATAAATTCGTAATCCGTTTTTTTTTTTCTTTGCTTAGTTCAAAGTGCAGCGTGATAAGGTTAGTGGTACCATCAATGAAAACGCACTTGCCATACTCCTCAGACTGGTCAACATAACTACGTCTGTTGCAATTATGACAGTAGACCTAATATGCTAAACACTTGATAACATTTCCAAACTAGGAATATGAATTAAAACCAGTTTTCTTTGAATGTTGAAGTTTTAGGCTGTTTTATAGGCCTAAAAAAATAATCTAAGCCTTCTGAGATGTAATCTGTTACTAATGAATTTATTTGTGAGATTACCTGTTCTTTGAGGAATACAATACGAATATAAATTACAACCAATTTCCTTTGAATATGGACGTTTTAGGCTGTGTTTAAGCTGCCTGTATGTTGCAAAATGATTTACAGGCCTAGAAAAACAATCTAAGGTTTCTGAGATGTTATCTGTTACTAATGATTTTATTTGCATAGAGATTACCTGTTCTTTGAACAATAAAAGATGATGATTTTGACTATATGGAGAAGATGGCTATTAATCGAAATATCATAAGTATTATGATGTTACACCAGGTGGGGCTTGTTGCACCGACACTAATGATAAGTCACATATGCTCCCCTCACACGTTGATACTGGCAGGCTCATTCTACTTTTGTATATACATTTTTTCAGCGTTGAGGTGTAAAAGCAATTAAATAGAACTATTTCAAATTTTATGCTTGCTTTGGAAGCAATATCAATGTTATGAAATTTTTTTTTGTTTTTTTATTTAACATTTGAACTATGGTTTGATGAAGACTTCGTTTTTATCAAATGCTTCAGCGATGAGTGAACGAAAGTTTTGAAAATGTTTTGTAAGCGTTTTTTCTGAAATTTGGCTACACGTGACATTTTCTTACAGTTTTGAAATACAGTGGTACCTCGACATACGAAAGTCTCAACTAACAAAAAATTCAAGTTACAAAGGCAAATATGAAGGTTTTTTTGGCTCTACATACGAAAATAGTTCAGGTTACGAAAGGATGTTGCTGTAAAGTCCTGAGATTGGCCCAGACCACCGATAACAATTTTAAAACTCGCGCGCCGCCAACTGAGCAGACTTGCCACCATCCTCCCGCTCTCCCATTGGTTCCTGATGCTAGTCACTGCCATAAGATCCTGCTCTTCTATTTGGTCAGCATCTCTCCCATCGTGCATCTATGTAGAGGCGTTCTTCGGTCACTCCGAAGCAGCATCATTTGTGTACGCATGCAAAATTTGTTCGTTCTATACGATTTCGTTTATTAACGTAAATTAGATAGTGATTTCGTTGCAGTACTACTTTATCGTGTTGTGTGAGAACTTTTAGTACGAAAGTTCTCACACAATTAAGTTTTAGTATAAAAATTAGGTACAGTATATACATAGTCATGGGTCCCAAGAAAGTTGCTGAAGTTTACAGGAAGAGGAGGATGCTTTCTATGGAGACGAAGATGGAGATCATTAAAAAATATGAACCGGTTGAGTGTGATCGCTAAGGAATACGGCCAATATCCGTCGACGATAGGCACCATCCTTAAGCAGAAGGAAGCCATCAAAGCAGCTACACCTTCCAATGGCGTCACTATTTTGTCTAGCAAGAGGAGCCACGTGCACAACGAGATGGAGAGGCTGCTTCTTGTCTGGCTAAAAGACAAAGAAATCGCTGGCAATACGATAACCGAGACGGCAAACATGCCACAAGGCCAGCGCTATTTTCGGTGATTTGATTGCCCAGGCCGAAGACGACGGAGGAGAAGGGACATCGATGCCAACCCCAGACTTCAAGGCTTCTCATGGGTGGTTTGAAAAATTCCGGAAATGGACTGGCATCCATTCGGTGGTGCGGCATGGGGAGGCAGCCACCTCGAACACGAAAGCAGCCAAAGCCTTTAATAAAACATTCAACGAGATGACATCAACGAAGGCTACAGTTCTCAGCAAGTCTTCAATTGTGATGAGACTGGCCTTTTTTGGAAAAAATGCCTCGTCGGACGGAAGAGAAGAAGCTACCCGGGCATAAGCCTATGAAAGACAGGCTTACGCTCGCACATTGTTCGAACGCCAGTGAAGATTGCAAGGTGAAGCCCCTACTTGTCTATCATTCGCAGACTCCTCGAGCCTTCAAGGCCCACAAAGTGCTAAAGGAGAAGCTTCCAGTGATGTGGAGGGCTAATGCGAAAGCCTGGTAACGAAACTTTTGTTCACCGAGTGGGTAAATCTGTGTTTTCGGCCCGACAGTGAAGAAATTCTTGGAAACGAAGCTCCTCCCTCTGAAATGTCTGCTGTTGTTGGACAATGCCCCTGCTCACCCTCCTGGCCTTGAGTTAGATATCCTAGCAGAGTATTCTTTTATCAAAGTTCTTTATCTTCTGCCTAACACCACCCCTCTCCTCCAGCCCATGGACCAGCAAGTGATATCGAACTTCAAGAAGCTGTATACGAAACATCTTTTCAAGAGATGTTTCGACATCACCGATACCACAAGCCTCACCTTGCGTGAATTTTGGAAGGAGCATTTCGACATCGTCATATGCATCCGACTCATTGATCAAGCTTGGCAGGAGGTTTCGAGGCGAACCTTGAATTCTTTGTGGAGGAAACTCTGGCCTGATGCCGTATCCGCCAGAGACTTCGAGGGATTCGATGTGGGCGAAGCTGGTGCAGTTTCAGAAACAGTTGACGATCCTGAAACTGTATCGCAACCAGATCTTGAAGAGATCGTTGCACTCGGCAAGTCCATGGGGCTGGTCGTCGACGAGGACGATATCAATGATCTTCTCGAGGAGTACCAAGAGGAGCTTACGACGGATGGCCTGAAGGAGTTGGAGGCCATGCAACATAACGTTGTTCAAGAAGAGTTCTGTAGCAGCGGCGAGGAGGAGGACGACGACCCTATGACAACGGCAGAAATTAAGGATGCTCTAGCTGCTTTTCATAAGGTGCAATCATTTATAGAAAAGACACACCCCGAAAAGGCTTACACAGGTCATATGCTTGCGCATTTCGATGACGTTTGCCTGAGTCGTTTCAGGAGTATTGTGAAAAGTAGGCAGAAGCAATCTTCCTTGGATAGTTATTTTTTAAAGAGGCCTTTAGTAGGAGTAAGCAAAAAGGAAGATCCAATTGATACTACGAAAAAACAAAGTTGAAAGTGGTGAAGAAATTGAAATTTTGTGAAAAAAAAAAACAAAAAAAGTAAAATCAAAGTAAAGAAAAAAAAATTCAATTTAAAGTTTTTTGTAAAGTTAAGTGTTACGGTTTTGTTAATGTGTTTCATAAAGTTTAGTCTATGTTTTCTGACATTTTTTAATGTGTTTCGTAAAGTTAAGTGTACGTACTAACAAGTTTTCTGCCGTTTGTCCTCCTCCTCTGTCGCCACTTTCAGAGATAGCCTCACTCAAAAGGTAAGGTTCCACATTTTACTACATACGTACGTATGTACGTACAGTATTTCTTGTATACCATGTACACTAATACACTATTTAAGGTGCTATGTAGTACATATTAGTAGTATGTATTAAGTTAGGTATTGAATGGTCCAAATTGTTGTATTTCATTGTTTATTGGTCAATTTAGCTTTATTATAATATTACTGGGGTGTTTTTGTAGGGCTTGGAACGAATTAGGCAGTTTAAATGCAAAATGCGGTTCAAGATATGAAAAGCTCAGGTTACAAAGGCTACCTCGGAACGGATTTCGTATGTTGAGGTACCACTGTATATGACAGATATCACTCTTATGAAACATAATATGGCCTTCTTGTATGCAATAATAGCGTTTCGCATTAAAATCAATAGATAAATATGGAGCATGCTAGGTTGCCAGTTAGTGAATTTTGAACGAAATCCTATGGATTCATGTCGCATGAGATTTGAGCATCACTGTACATTATAAACAAAAGATCGTTTTTAATAGATGGCAAAGTAAAAACAAGGAAAACCCACTAAACCAGGAAGGCACGAAGGCCAAACAAATAAGATTATTCCCGAAGCAGTGTTATCTTTTAACTGTGGCAATACAAATGCAACAGTGTTAGGATGAATTCCCCAAACGCCCCCCTCCCACCCCACAACCCCCAATAAAAAGCTTAGCCCTTTAAAAGATAGTAAATCTGAAATACAATTTAAAAATAACACGCACATGCAAAGCCTACTAGGTGAACAAGACAAAGTATTGCCCTTAGGAGATCTCAAAGAAAATGCCAAACCACAAATAGCCACACAACCTAATACTGTCCCCATATCACGGAGCTTTACTTAGAAACTTTGTCTACAGAAACCACAATACAAAAGCAGGCAAAACAATCACAAAACAACTCGCATGAATCACAAAATGCTGTAGGTACTTACCGTCTATGAGCCAAGCCTCTTGCACAAGTTGAGAAATGAAAAAAAGGGGAAAAGAGAGGTGTTGCCAGTTCGTTGATGGTAGTCTTGCAGTGACTGCAAAGCCAGTTATCCTGAAAATTAAAATCACTACAATTACTGATAGAAATCACTTCGTTTTGGCTTGTTTTTATCAATACATGGCATGAGCCTTGTAATGAAAAAAAAGGTGTATTGCACCTCTTTGACTAATTATACATGCGCGCATATGATGTCCACGGCTACGTGTGTAATGTACGTAATCACACACACACACACACATATATATATATATATATATATATATAATATATATATATGTGTGTGTGTGTGTGTGTGTGTGTGTATACTATATATATATATATATATATATATATATATATATATATGATATATAATATATGTATATATTTATAGAGAGAGAGAGAGAGAGAGAGAGAGAGAGAGAGAGAGCAATAGCATTAGCATACATAACTGACAGCATATTTACGTCAACCTATCAGTTAAGTAACATAAAATCTCAACATCTCCCTCACAAATCAAGTGTTTAAACAAAGTTATAACACAACAGAGGATGACAACAACATATGTTTAACAGCAGTTGAAGAATAAATGTGAATAAAGAACAGATACAACGTTCCCTTATAGGCAGACCGAATATTACAAGTCCATGCATCTAACTGCTGCCTTTATACAATTCCTTGTAAAAGTTGCGATAAGAAATACATTATCCAAACTAGAAAAGAGTTGGCTACTAGATTAAACCAACATAAATATTCGGTTAGAACAGGACAGACTTTAAGTGCTCTTTTTATTCACTTTAGTAATCTTCACCATGCGATTGACTAGACAGAAGCAAAAGAAATTTAATTTTGTAACGATTATATTAGTAGGAATATAATTGAATCTGCCTTTATAAGACATATTAGGGAAAACTTCCAAATTTGAGCCCTGGTATGTACAAATTAGACAATCTTATCTTAGATAGAATAGTGAAGAGTTTTAACATTATCCTTTAATTTGGCGTACTAGTCAACTTCCTTTTTATGTATCTCTTATTGGTATTATTGTTCAATCAGTTATTCTAATATTATTTGTCGTTTTCGTTTACTGGTGATGTCTTTTTAAGTAATTGTTAGTGACGTTATTATTGACAAGTAGTCAGTTTTTTTTTTCTTTTCTGTAAGTAATGGGGTCATTGGGCAATTGCTCTCTTTCTTTTGACTTGTTGGGGTGTTGAGTGGTTGGGTGATCTAGACGAATAGTGTTTCTGTTTGTAATGGCCTTATACAGTTTTTTTCACTTTGCTTTTGTAAGAGCTTTCTTCCACTAGTTTTGTTTTATGTATTACTTTGTGCCCCGAAGATGTGTTAATACACATTTCTTTTTTAAACTTTCCCAGTGAACTCTACCACTTTGCTGCCTGTTATCCTGCCCTTGCCCCGTTTGTGATGGCTTTTTGTTCTTCGTTGTTTAAGGCCCATAAGCAAAAACTTCGTCTACGATTCTTGCAAAACTGCCTCCAGGAACATGTGACACTACGCAGTCTAGTCCCTCGCAGATTGCTGCAACCCTCGGACCGACCGTTTGATGATTTTCTTCGTCTGATACTCGAGAAGTATATTGCTAATCAAAATAGAAGTGGCTGAAAATTTAAAAATTCTTCAGTGTAATCGTCGGGCATTTCATCAAGCAATATCGTTTGAATGGAAGATTTCTCTTCTGGATTATTGTTACAGGAAGCTACGGTGGGCGCGTAATAATTTGGATAGAAAATTGAATGGAAAATTAAAATATCTTATTAGAAATAGCGTGTGGACTCGTAACGCCAATAATGATTTTGTGATTAATTTGTCGGATCGACCATTAAATGATTTTTCTTTCACGAAAACCATCAACTGTGTTGAAGTAGCGAAATCATTTTGCAGTTCAGAAAAATTATGGTAAATTGTCAAATGAGGATATTAATATCAGTAAAGGGATTGTTTATGGATTTATGTTAAAGTCTTTTAGCGCAAGTGTTCCTCATCGTTTTATAAAAGCTTCATCTTAGTAATCATCACCATGCGACTGATTGGACAGAAGCAAAAGAAGTTTTATTTTGTAACGATTATATTAGTAGGAATATAATTGAATCTGCCTTTATAAAGACGTATTCTGGAAAACTTATAAATTTGAGCCCTGGTATGTACAAATTAGACGATCTTATCATAGATAAAATAGTGAAGAGTTTTAATATTATCCTTTAATTTTGTATACTAGTCAAATTCCTTTTTATGTATTTCTTGTTGAAATTCCTGTTCATTCAGTTATTTTAATATTATTTGTCATTTTCGTTTATTGGTGATGTCTTTTTAGGAATGTTGTTAGTGACGACGTTATTATTGTTACTATTTATAATTGAGAATTTAGTTCTTTTATGAACTGGTTGACAAGTAGTCAGTTTTTTTTTATGCAAGTAATGGTGTCACTGGGCAATTGCTCTCTTTCTTTTGACTTGTTGGGGTGTTGATTGGTTGGGTGATCTAGACGAATATTGTTTGCATTTGTAATGGCCTTATTATACATATTTTTATTTTTTTTTTTCACTCTGCTTTTGTGAGAGCTTTCTTAGTCACTAATTTTTGTGTTCTGTATTTCTTTGCGCCCCGAAGATGTGTTTAATACAGGGTTTAATACGAAAATACTCGGCACTGTCTTTTCTTTTTTAAACTTTCCCAGTGGCTTCACTAATACATACATACATACATATACATACTACATACTACATCATACATACATACATACATACATACATACATACATACATACTACATACATACATACATACATATATATACACACACATAAGTCATATCACATTTCCGTGATTCATATACATATATCTAGCTACAATGTCCTTTTTTAATATCTAATTCGCTCTACGAATGAGATATTAAAGGACATTGTAGCTCGATATATATATACACATACATACATACAAATATATGATATATATATATATATATATATATATATATAAACATATATACATATATATATTTACATATATACATATATATATTCACCAGTTCGAGGCTTCCCTCTTGAAAAGTGGTGATCCAGGAAGGGTAAAGTCTTCTGGTTTTAGGCTGCGAGTACACGGGCCACTTAGTGGCGGGGGTGTGGTTTCCCATAGGTGTCCATTGTTTATAATCTATGTCGAGCACACAACCGTCTGTGGCAAGTGACTGTGGCGAGCTGTCGCCGATCCCCGACACTAAGCGTCGCCACTGACCACGGCCACCTATAGAGGAAGCCTGGCCACTGAACCCAAAAAGATTACATACGTCATCAAGGTGAGGCGATCGCCCAGGCATCATCACTGAGATGAATCAGTATTCCACTAACCTCGGACTGGGTCACTACGTAATTTTTTTTCGAGTTATATTTCCTTTCTGCACTGCTTTATAATGCCAAACAAGTGTTGTGTGCCTCATTGTCGAGGGAATTACGATAAGAATGCAAAAGTTTGTGCATTTTCCTTCCCTAAGGACGAAAAACATGAAAGGAAAGTGGCTGCACGTAGTTAAGAGAGAAGAAGGATATACACCAACAAAGAACAGCAGGGTAAGTGGCTCATTTTTGTATCTTAATTTTCAAACATACAGATTTGAACTCCAATAACCATTTTATTTATTCATTTCTTGCTGATATTTCGTATTTCAGGTTATACAAAAATATCAGCAAGAAATTAATAATACATAAACGACACTGGAATTCAACTCTGTATGTTTAAAAGAAAATATCCTACGCTATATGTCTCGTTCGTTGTCTGTCACAATCCACTGACCCGCATAAACGAACCACTGTGGCTAACGACAATCCGCCACTCAGTGGCTTAAGCCACTGTAGCGGCACTCTGTGGCGACCACAAAGGTTTGATTTGATTTATATAGATTTTTGGCATTATGGTAAGCACTGGGGCAACTACGGCCATTCAGCTGAAAAACGGAAATTGAAGAGTAAAAAAGGTTGAAAGGGTTGTTTTACAGGAGGGAAACCTGGCAGTTGCACTATGAAACAATTATTTTGAGGGTGGACAGTAAAAATGAAAGAAAGAGAATATAAACAGAGGTACAGTAAAATGTAATGAAAGTAGTTGCAGCTAGGGGTCGACGGGACGTTGCAAAGAACCTTAAGTAATGCCTACATTGTACCGAAAGAGGTGCACTGACGGAACTAGCCCCCCTGCGATCTTACTGCATCATTCGGCCACGCCACACACACACATTAATATTTTGCCTCAGACGCTCGGGCTCCAGAAATTTCTACTAAATAGGATGTTGTGGGAGCAAAGACCTTAACTGGCGACACACTAATCTAATGCGACAATGTGAAACTTCTAGTTTTCAGCACTGATTTTTAGAATAAGGTAGCTAATTCCACACCCCACTCATCAGCAATTCTACATCATATCTTTGTAATCGATCACCAACAAACGATTCATTCTTTTGGTCACATCTGCAACCAAGATGCACAAAAAATTAAGTAG
This sequence comes from Macrobrachium nipponense, assembly GCF_015104395.2. Taxonomy (NCBI): domain Eukaryota; kingdom Metazoa; phylum Arthropoda; class Malacostraca; order Decapoda; family Palaemonidae; genus Macrobrachium; species Macrobrachium nipponense. Next base: position 30,717,710 of record NC_061105.1, read on the forward strand.
CCTTGCGCATGGTGGCAAAACCAATTTCAGCAACGGGTTAATTCTCTATAAACAAAAGAACTTCCTCTGACAGTTGTACAGCCATGCCAATGCTTGAACTTGAATTTCATCTCCCTTGCTTGCTCCTGCCTGGTAAAATTATTTATATTTTATTTTCATTTTTATTGACATGTTCACTCCTTTACCTACTCTTTTATGGTACGAATGCAGTGATCAGCACAACCTCATATATATTATGCTTATTCCCGTATCCTATACTATCATACGTTGAACTCTTTGAATTATGGATCTTTCATACACTTATACAAATACCTTACGCACATTCCTTTAAAATAATTACACTTTGAGACACGGTATCTTTGACCTCTCCTGTTATATATTTGTGAAAGAATATTGTATATCAATAAAGTTAATTTATGCTTGCTTTAGTAAATGCATATACAACTGTTAATACATTTACACTGTACACTCACACATAAATTGCACAAAAATTATTAGTTTAATTTATGAATTCATTAGGAAAAGTATTTGAAATATTATATGCACCCTAGTTCCTGAATACACATTATCTTAACTAGAGTAGTATCAAGCATCTCTGAATGCAGTCCAATAAACTCCAAAGAGCATTACTTTTTATGATTAAAACATATAAGTATTAAGAATTAATTGCAATGGAAAGACTTTTTCATTTTTTAAGACATATTTTAAGGAAACCCGATGATAAATATCGTCTAAAAGGCTATCTATTGAAAGTTATATATGACAGGATTTATGTGCTCAATGATGCTGCAATAATCTGATGAGCATGAACAATATTAGAAATCCAAACCAAGAACTAATTAGCACGTTAAAGTTTTAGTTTCTTAAGAGACTGAAGTTTTCTTGACTGTCAAGTACAAGTTATAATAATACGTAGTCCAAAAATTCAAGTTTAGTTTACTCAGGTAATAAGATGTTAATCCGTACTGTTTTTCTACTTACCTTCTTCTGCATAGTTATTCTATAATTATAAAGAAGCCATTTCTTTAGTTATATGCAAGATAGCAGCTTGAGTTCACTCTCTCTCTGATGAAGGTAAGCCGGTAGTACTGAATGAACAAATGTAATGTGTTTGAAATAGCATGTGTTGGGGTGTCTTCGTATTTATTTACAAACGAGGCACCGAGTTGTTCTTTTGATCTGCATAGCAGATGTCAGTTGGTAAACACCACTCCTTCTTAGCTAAGTCTCATTGATTGCGATGATATTTTCTAAGTTTCGTTAAAAAGCTTCTTTCTGGTGTGGTTAAGTCGTTGAAACTCATGGTATAAAATATAAGTTATATTTTACTAGCTACATCACAGGATATATGCAAGAAGGTTTGATAGGTCTTTAAGCTAAGAGGAGAAGGTGAAGTCTTGAGATAAAATTTTGTTTACTCATAGGAGAGCAAACACTGGCTTGATATACAAACTAACATACGAAAACTAGGTTGGTCACGTAGGCCACACAACCTTGTGAAAATGTCAACATGATTTCTCAGAGAAGGCATTGTTGACGTTATTGTCAGCACAGATAATGACGACTCCAGGTGTCCACACACCGGGACGCTTCGTCAAAGCTTCGTCAAACTTCTGCCTGAACTCCTTGGTCTCTGGCCTAGTTGACATCTTGTACATTACTCTATAGAATATGGAAATACATTCTTTATTCAATGTAAACCTTACATATGAAGTACTGCAATTAACCAGTACTTGCCGTAGGCCACACTGGAAAATAGCCATTTTGAAAAAACTGAGGACAGCTACGACGATGTCAACATCGCCTGTTTTAAGTTACTTTGAGTAAATCTAAACTAAATTAACACTTGCAAATTATGATGTAAGAGAATCTTTGGCGAGAGAAGAAACAATGATTTCATTAAATACCATAATAAAAATCTCTGCTTTCTGTATGTATGTATATATATATGTGTGTGTATTATATATAATATATATATATTATATATATATATATATATATATATATATATATATATAATATATATACACACACATATATATATATACATACAGAAAGCAGAGATTTTTTATTATGGTATTTAATGAAATCAGTTTCTTCTCTCGCCAAAGATTCTCTTTCATCATAATTCTCTTTCATCAAAAATTCGCCTTCAGTTAAGCATATATGAAAATATATTAATTCCGAGGTAGAGCGAATTAGATATTAAAGGACATTTGTAGCTCGATGTATGTATATATATATATATATATATATATATATATAATATATATATATATATATATATTTATATGTATTATATATTCTTTTTAATTTCTACGTTTTTTTAGTTAAAAAAAACTCATCACGCGAAGCTTGTATATAAATTCAGAAGATTAATATTAATTGTGCAGAAAAAAATAAGAAGTTTAAACAGCTTAAATTAAAAATTATTGCACGCAGTTGCGGAGGAACAAGAGAAAACAACAGTCCACAGACTCCACACTTTGAAGTCCTATAAAGGGTAATATACTGAGAAAATTTGATTGAAAAAAAAATTATATACCGTTTGTTGAGTATTTTCATTATAGTCTTTTTCTTTATGAGAGCAATGCCTCTGTGAATAGCACTATTTCCAAAGCTGTGGTAAGGTATTTTGAACAAACAATGGTCCTTCCTTCTCTCAAATCCATCCCAAATGTAAAACGAGACGGGATCTCTAAAGTGACTCCGCTCAGTAGTGAATAGTCTGACCATCAGGAGTTTGTGGCGATTGTTGTTAACATTAATTGCTACTGTCGAAATGATTGCGTATTCCCAATGCTGTTCCATTTGCAGTTCTGCATCAGTGCAAGAGCAACCTCTGGGTTTCCTGCATCGTTACCGAGAAAATCCCTAAAGGAATTCTCGACATAGCTGCGTGCTGCTGCGAAACCCTTTTCTGAATGGCAGGAAATCAATTTAGAATATGGAACACAAGGAATCAATGAGAGTTTGTATAACGACTATATATATGCCACCGTGTTGAAGCAATCTCTAAGAGTTCACCATCGTCAATTCCTAAACCCAAAACTTTGGTTTATGATTAAACTGACTAAACATCTTCATCCAATATACTTTTAAAACTTTCTGCTAACGGTGTCGATGATCTTTAGTTTTGAGACGACAATTACTCATATTATTTATGAATCAGCTATCCATATCACTTACTGGAAACATCAGAAACAGCTTCACCCAACAAAAATTTAATGTCTGCAAATAACAATGAACTTACCTTCATATTTAATCTCCTGCCTACAAGCAAACAAGAAAAATCGTGGTTATACTAGCAAAAGCAGGTACGAAAAGCAGATTGATTGATTGAGCGCCCGATTAAATTTAGCCAAAGGAAAATAAATTGAAATATTATCTGCAACAAAAATAGAAATCTCGTGAAAGTAAAGCAGACGCCACTACATAAAAAAAAGGCTTCCCGTAAATATTCATGGAAGCCAAACAAACAAACAAACATAATCATCAAAGAGGAAAATGGGAGAAGATAGAGGAAATGAAGTGATATAGTAAGAAGGGTATAATCTAAAGAGAGAGAGAGAGAGAGAGAGAGAGAGTGGACGTAGAATTTGAGTAATCTGTCAAAATCTGGGTTTGTCAACAATTATCAAACTTTCGAAGTTAGACAGACTTTCTCCTTCCCGGATGCTGTACTAAGAGGTTAGATCTGAACTGATGCTGATATCGACCGACAAACGTTTTCTGGAGTTTTAACGCATCCCCCTTCTCCCAACCCCCTTAATCCGTGAAGTGGATGGGGAATCCAAATAATGAAGAGGCTCGAAGAGGAAGAGGAGGCCACAATGGAAACGAAAAGCAATGGTTTGTTTCTCAGAGAAACGATGAAAAACTCGGCACTCATACTATCAGCAGTATTGAGGAACAACACTGCCTGACCGATGGAAGGCTTAATTTTCGAAAGTGTACACGGAAAAGAAAACAAGGAAAAATGCACCGAAATTTTTTCGACACAATCGAGTTTACTGTACAGGGTATAATGCTGTATGAATCTCTTAGCCACGGCCCATGAAACTTTCAGCAATGGCCCGATGGTAGCCTGTGTTGCTGGCACCTATAGCGCTGCTAGACGCACGACCATGACTACTTTAACCTTAAATAGAATAGGCTAGAGGGCTGCAATTTGGTATGTTTGATGATTGGAAGGTGGATAATCAACAAACCAATTTGCAGCCCTCTAACCTCAGTATTTTTTTTAATATTTGAGGGGGGGACTGAAAAAGTGAGGACGAACAGACAAAACCATCTCAACAGTTTTCTTTTAAAGAAAACAAAAATTAACTATTTTGATGTTTAGTTACCACTTTGGCCTCTGATAATGTTCCTCTACACAAAACAAAAATAGCAATAATAAATGGCCAAATAACACTTTTTAAGGTATCATCTCCTTACTGAAGAGAGCACAGATGATGGTCAGTTGGGATATCCATAAACAACCGCTATCAATGAACAAATGGTTGCCATGGTTTTGCAAGACAAACGTCTCACTGCCCAGTAGATGGCCAATACCGTAGGCCTGATCACTGCACACTATTTTCATTAGCGAGTTGTCCTTAATTTAGATGCCGCCAGTTGACACAAAACTGAATCTGAACAGTATGTAAACCATCATCATATTCTTTGCTATTTTCTGCTGATCTACGTATCTTTTAAAGAGGTAACCAAGAATGAGATCAAGGGGTCTGTTGACAGGGTGATGGCCTCTGATTGGGGACTGGCGTTTTCGAGCGTTATTCCTTTGGCGTTTTCGAGAGATATTCCTTGGGAACAATAATGAAGTGATCCTTGCTGGAGTGCCGGGTGTGTGTGTTTGTGTGTGTGTGTGTGTGTGTGTGTGTGTGGGTGGGGGGGGGGGGGGTTTGAAGAAATCATTGAACGCCCATCGTACACAAAAATGCATAAACAAAATGACGATGTATGAATGGCAGGTTATGAGATAAAAAAAAAAAAAAAAAAAAAAAAAACTGCGAAAATACTTGAGGAAATTACTAAACACAGCCTAGAGATTCTTTTAAAGAATTATATCATCTTAATCTCTTATACATTTGCATTTTTATTAATACTCACTGTAGGCCATTATTTGGTGAATTATTCACTTGCGCAAAAAAAAAAAAACTAATGCAGATATTATCTAACAAAGGTCAATTTATGTGATATGACTTATGTAAATGCTACGTGTTGTCAAAAGCGCTACTAACACTACCGGAGTCGAGGCGGGTTGATGTTGTCTCCAAACCAACAAATACTTCAGCGCGAGAAAGTATTTGAGGTGAGAGACGGCATAAACCTTTAATCCTCTCGCGGTGGTGGGGTGGTATAGCTTCCCTGACGTGCCTGGGATTTTAATGTACCTGCGTTCGCGCCCAAGTACAGGTAAATCTATTATAGAGAAAAAAAATTCCCCTTCGTTAAGCATATATGAAAATATATTAATTCCGAGGTAGAGCGAATTAGATATTAAAGGACATTGTAGCTCGATATATATATATATATATAAATATATGTGCGTGCATGTGTGTGCGCGCGCGCGCCGCATTCACTTTATCAGGAAATCCCCTGCTGCGGAACGCAAAGACCACAAACTGGATATCATTTCGTTAAACAAAATCAATTTGGATCCACCTGCAATCCTAATATTGCACAAAAAATATTCCATAATTCACGTTATCAAGAAAGTTCCAAACCCAATAGAATCAATAACGTATTTTTAAAAAAACTTAAAAACCGATAAAGATTGAAGTAGATCTTGAAAACAACCATTCCTTTAGAGGATAAGTCCTGATAACAAGAAGTAAAGGATTCTGGGTCCAAAGGGAAAGAAACTTTTCCGAGAAAAAAAATTCGACCTCGCCAGGAATTACGCCGAAAAGACGTCAGTGCGAATGTAAAAATGTATAGAGTACACTGTTAAAAAAACCCGTAGTTTTAATCAGAAAATTACCGTAAAAATATATGGTTTTCCAGCCGTATTTCAGAAAACGGTGGCCACATCCGTTTTATCGTAAATTGTTAATAATCTTTACGGGTACTTACCGTAAAAACCATTGCTATAAGACATCCTGCCCAAAATTACGGTCGCAGGCCCGTAATTGAGGTATAGTCCCTTATCATAATGGTTCATATAACTTAAATATTTTCTGACAGAATTGTGTTAAATGTTAAGACTAAGCCTATATGAAACATTAAAAGCTTAAAATTTTCTACTAAATCATTAAAAATACAATATTGTAGAAGTTATTAGTTTTTTATTATTATCGCATTGGCATCTGTCCATATGAAGTTGCCATCCGCTACCATCCCATGTAACTACATACTTATTATGTATTAATATAATAATATACTTGTACATTTACCATTTCCAACATTACGTTTTATGAAACGGGCAAAAATAAAAATTCCACTGTATAATCAAAGGACCAAAAAACATAATATATACGACGATTATTCCCGATCAAGAGAACGCATTTCGCAAATGCGCGGTGTTTTCATTTCTGGCGGGCGGAGGCGCCGAAACAAATCACTTGAAAACAACGAATCCCCTCAGCTCATCACAGATGTCTTCTTGTGGTTTCTTCTACTGTTACGAAGAGTGAAGTTGTGAACAGCATCAGGTGAGTTTTAAGACCAGGTGTATGCATTTTTTTATTTTAATGATAAAAACTTTTACTGTAGTTGCGGCCTATAATTAGATTAGGACTATTATGTATGGACCCTGCCTCCGTCGAGCGGCTTGCGGGACGAGTATTTCCCCCCCCTAATACAACCTGTATAATTAGATGGCAATAAATAATCCAGGACTAGTAAGTACAAATTTACCCGTACATTGTGTAGTGAAGCTATGTGGTAAACTTTTGATAAACATCCCATTAGCATAGATTGTTTAACCTAGACCACATACCTATAGGGTAAACAACCGAGTGGACTAGCTGCGGCCACGTTAACCGTGTTCGGACCCACCTTCAGGAAAAGTACTTTAACAACACGCCCTGACACAGGAGATGGGTACCAGTCATGAGTCTCATGTCTCGAGGTGTTGCTTCATGACCGTTGATCGTGACTGGTGCCCATCTCTGGTATCAGGACATGTTAAAGTACTTTTCTGAAGGTGGTTCAAAGATGGTTAAGGTGGCCACAGCTAGTCCTCTCGGTTGTTTATCGTAGGCTAAACCAGTCTGGGTGAAAATAGCAGCCTTTCTTCTTCTGTGGGAGTCACTAGCCTAACTGTATGGGTACATGGCAAGTAATTGTGTTATGTAACTTGTGAACTTATGGGATCTGGTAGGCTGTACATTTAGGTGTGAATAATTAATCATAATATGTTCTTTTATTTATAATGAAGTAATACCATGTATTAGACTTGAAAAGACTTAAAAAGGACATAGTGCAAAATAGTATTCTAGACTTTGTAAAGGCTATATTCTGTTCAGTCTTATGTAGCCTTAACCCTTGAGTGGTATTAACCTACCATAGGTTGCAGAATAACAAGGTAGAGTGGCAATCCCTCCCTTTTTTCAAAGGAATATCCTGATATTAGCTTAAAAAAAGCGTGGCTGAATATCAAGCAAAATAGTCTTGGCTATTTAAAGAGAAAACCAGTTTGCAGGGAGGTTTATGAGTTGAGAGAAAACTTAACAAGATCTTTTATGACTAGCTTAATGTGGATTATATTATAATTATTAGCCTATGCCAGCTAAAACAATACCTTGGGTTAAATAAATTACTTCCTAGACTAGATTCCTCTTCTTACATATTAGGTAGGGTGGCCAGACGTCCTGCTTTAGGAAGGACAGTCCTGTTTTTGAGCATTCTGTCCTCGGTCCTGCTTCACCTTAAGATGGACGCTAATTTCTCCTGCTTTTTGGGTTTGTCTAAATAAAAATATTAATGCTAAAATATAAACAAATTCATATACGAAACAGTGAGAACTGATGGGCAAAAGAACCATTTATTTTTTTTTCATGAGGCCAATAATTTTATATAGTGGCTGTTGGCACAGTTAGGAACACTAGGCATGGAGCTGCAGTGTACTTGATCTGTCCAGCCATTTACAAAAGACTTCTAGCCAACAGAAAACTCTTAGAGATGGCAAGGAAAAGGGCAAAATGTAAACATCAGATTGCTAATTCCTTTAGTTTCCGAAATAATGTTAATTTTTTCACCCCAGTTATGTAATAAATTGTTCCATCTTCATTACATTTGAATATTAATCAATTTCAGTTCTTTATTCATACACTATTTGAGATTTAAACACTCAAGTCAAGTTTTATATATATATATATATTATATATATATATATATAAATATATATATATATATATATAATATATATATATATGTATATGTATGTATTTATTATATATAATATAAATATGTATATATATATAGTTTATTATATATAGGTAGTATATGTATATATATGTTATATGTATATGTATCTATTTGGTTATATTTATATATATATGTAATACATGTATATGTATAATATTATTATATGTATATGTATATAATATACTTATATGTATATATTTAATATATATATATATATGTAATATATGTATAGTATATATATATATTATTATATATATATGTATCTTATCTATATATAGATAATATATTATATATTCTATGTATAATCTCTCTGTCATATGGTATCATGTCTATAATGTATTAGTATGTATTATATGTCAACCTATATATAGGTCTAAATATGTACTCTCTCTGTTATCTCTCCTCCATATCTCTCATATCTATATATCTATAGATCTATAATATATGTGTGTGTGTGTGTGTGTGTGTATATGGTATATATATATATATGACATATATATGTATGTGTGTATATGTATATATATATATATCATATATATATGTATGTATGTGTATATATATATATATATATATATATATATAATATATATATAATATATACTATATATTGAGAGATTCAGAGCATAAGCATGCAAGGATAAGAAATCTTACTATAATGTATTAAGAGTTAGGAATGATCAGATTTAGTCACATGCAATCCTACTTATATATAGTATATATTAATAATTATATGATTTAATGATTTAGATAAAAAAACCTTCCCCAATTTTGCCAAAATTCAAGCAGGCCTAGGATCTACCATTGTTAAAGAAAAAGTTATCACATTATTTACATATCTACTTTTAAAACTTCTGATTCTTCCAGAATGACAGATTGAGTATTTTTTTAAATTTTGCTCACAGCACTCAAGTGGGCATGAAATACACATACTAATCTCATTTCTGTGTAGCCTATAGTGATTGAAATATGAAACAAATGATAGCAGAGAGTTATTACAAATACTGAAGTTATACATCTCTGGAATGAATTGAAGCTCCTAGTATTAGGGTGGCCATTTCCAAATTCCCAAAAAGGACTTTTTTTTTTTTTTTTTTTTTTTTTTTTTTTTTTTTTTTTTTTTTTTTTTTTTTTGCCAACACCAATTTAAACCTAAATAAGCATGATTATTAATGAGTTTAAAAAAATACTCAATCTGTCATTCTGGAAGAATCAGAAGTTTTAAAAGTAGTTATGTAAATAATGTGATAACTTTTTCTTTAACAATGGTAGATCCTAGGCCTGCTTGAATTTTGCAAAATTGGGAAAGGTTTTTTTTTATCTAAATCATTAAATCATATAATTATTAAATATATACTATATATAAGTAGGATTGCATGTGACTAAATCTGATCATTCCTAACTCTTAATACATTATAGTAAGATTTCTTATCATTGCATGCTTATGCTCTGAATCTCTCAATTTGAAACCACCCTTTATGCTTTATTTTATTTCAAAGTTTATACCTTTCTTTGTTGTTTGTGATGCTCCATATGATCCTCTCTAATTCCACATCTCAACTTTTCATGCTGCTGTTCCTAATATACTATTTTCAGGACTGTCTTTATTTGCACACTATTACTACCTTTAAACTTCCCTATTCCTATTTCCATGCTATATAACTCAAAATTTTTGCCTTTCATAGTATGAATGTACTAGTGTATGTGTGCAATGATTAGTACTTTGAATTCTGCAACTTCCTCGCAGGGACTTATAATTTGTTAATCTGCATTCTAATGCAAGATATATCCATAAACTGTCCTGTCTAGTAAAATCCATAATTTTTTTTATGTAATATGAAGTTACTCTTCCTACCAGTTGTTAGTGTTTGGCCTTCTAATTGTCACCCACTATGAAAATATTTTTTTTCCTGGCAGTTTCTGCAATAAACAATGCTTCACTTAAATAATATATATAGATTGGCATTTTTCTCTGTTTTCTCATCTAATTCATGCTTTCTATTCCCACCACACATGCTACTACAAAATTCTATTGTTACAGTATTTCACCAAAGCTTAATTTTCAGGATTATTATTATAAAAGTAGTTTTACCAGACCACTGAGCTGATTTTCAGCTCTCCTAGGGCTGGCCCGAAGGATTAGATAAAATGCCAGGTCTAGCCCTTAGGCCAGAACTGGGACCAAATTGGTCATTCAGGATAAATAAAAAAAATTGCACAAAGGCAAACGCTTTCATACTAGAACCCACACACAATAAATACATTTACTCATGTTCCCTTACATACATACTAAAACGGTATATTAAAAATTCGGAATTAAGTTTTAAATTTTTGAAATTTTGTTTTTAAAATTCACTAAAAAAACTTATATTTTATCAATTAAATTGCAGTTCCTCATTAAAGTCAAAATTGGAACTACTGAAAATGTAAAAGATTCTGTCAAAATTTCTTTTATTGTTTTATTTCCAAAAGTTGACAGTCTCTGATGGTCATACTTTGGACACTCGCACAAGACATGTCTGACTGTTACCAACTCCTTGCACTCTGAACACTCTGGAGCAGGGTCGCGTGGGTTGCTCATCAAGTGCCCGTGTGTCAGACGAGTTGTGGCCGATACGGAGGCGTGTTTCAGGATTACTTGAGCATGTCTCTCTCTTTGATATGCTGAACTCCATTTGTTAACATCCTGTTTTATTTGTTTTAATTTATTATTTTCAGGCTCTTCAGCCCATACGTTTTGCCATTTATTTACAATTATTGTTTTTATATATCTTATATAATCACTGGTGGGGATGTTTTACATTTGCTTTTATCATTTGGACTGCTTCTTTAGCTGCTTTATCAGCCTCTTCATTTCCTCTTATCCCCACATGAGCAGGGATCCAACATATTTCAATATTTTTGCCATTTTTATATAATTTGTGGAGTTCAAATTGAATTTGCTGTACAATATTATTTTTTGAATTGTAATTCTGAAGAGCTTCTATGGCACTTCTCGAGTCACTAAAAATCACAAAATTATTAATTGAAGTTTGCTTTATAATTTTGATAGCTACTTTAATTGCACACAAAACTCTGCTGTGAAGACTTGAGGCATGATTGGGTGGAAAGAAAATTGATATGTTTTGTTCTGCGATATAGCTGCATATCCTACGCCATGTTGCGATTTGGACCCGTCGGTATATATTGCATAATGTGAACTTTTTTGTCTTATATGTTCTATGGTTTTTTTGTTTATGGTGTTCTGGGGTTATATATGGAACTTTTTGATAAATATTTCAAGTGAGTGCAAGTCTTTACTTTAATCATAGTCCCAATGAGGTGGTAACTATACTATGGAGGTACTTGTATATTTATATTTAATGACTCGAACAGTCTATTAGTTCCTAATTGGGAAAGGTGGTGAATGATTGTTATAAAGACATCCCTAACTCAAATAGACTTTTAGTTGGTGAATCACTTGCCTTGATTCTTAATGCACCTTTTCATGGTTATGAATTCTCGGATGGAGGGGATAGTGGCAGTTCGCCGCATTCAACTTGTACAGAGGAGACTGGCGAGGATCTAAATGCTCCTGTGCATATTCTTAGGCCTTCGTTGTGAATTGGGTCTAATATTTTCAGTGCTGCTTCTGAAGCTGACCCGTATATTTCACTTCCCATAATCAATAATGATAGCACTGTTGCTTTATAAAGTATAGTAAGAGTATGTCTATCAGCTCCCCAATTTGTGTGAGAGAGTTTTTTTAATTAGGTTTAATGCTCTTTTGCATTTGATTTTATGTAAGTTATATGGGTTTTCCAGTTGAGGTGTGCATCAAATATTAAACCTAAAAATTTTGCAGTTTGGCTAATTGGTATATTATGGTTTCTCATTTTTAATTCTGCTTCTTCGCCTTTTTCCAAATTTTACTTTTATAAAAATGACCGCTTGGGTTTTTTTCTATGGAAAATCTAAATCCTACTGATGAGGCCCATTCATCTATTTTTATTATAGTTTTATTAATAATTCTTTCTGCATGTTTTATTCGTGATGCTGTGTAATATATTGCAAAATCATCCATATACAAATTACTCTTAATTCCAACCGTAGCATGTTACTGATGTTGTTAATTGCCAATGTGAACAAAGTACCACTAAGGACGCTACCTTGTGGTACTCCATTTTCAAGTGGAAATATTTTGGAAAAAAACATTATCTATTCTCACCTGAAAAGTGCGGTCAGTCATAAAGTTTTAATAAATTTAGGAAGATGGCCGCGGATGTTATTATTATGTAAAGATTTTAATATTGCATACCTCCATGTAGTGTCGTATGCCTTTTTGATGTCAAAAAGACACTATTGTAATTTGTTTTCTTTCAAATCCTCTACGTATATGGTCTTCCAAACTACACAGAGAATCTAATGTAGACCTATTACGTTGTGAACCAAACTGTGTAGGACTTAAAATTTTATTTTCACGAATGTGCCATGTAAGTTGTGCATTTACCATTTTCTCCAATAACTTGCATATACAACTTGTTAATGAGATAGGTCTATAATTATTCACATTACTAGCATCTTTTCCTGGTTTGGGTATAGGAATTATTATTGCATTTCGCCATTTGTCTGGAAACAAGTTTTGGAGCCATAAATGATTGTAAAATTTAATAAGTATGATTTTGCCAAAGGTGCTAGGTGGCAAATCATCTCAAAGCAAACATAATCTCCTCCAGGGGCAGATTTATTACTGTTCAAGAGAGCATATTCTAACTCTTCCATATTGAACTTTTTATTATAATATATATCTTCCTTTGTCTCAAAATTTAGTATAATAGACTCTGCTTTGTGTTTTACTTTTTTAAAATGTTTTGTCTAGATTTTCGTCACTACTTATTTTGGCAAAACTTACCCCAAGTATGTTACTTATTTCGAAGGGATCTAAAAATTTTATTTCCATTATCTAATATAGCTTGTCTGGGTGGTCTAATGTTTGTTCCATTTATTTTTCTGAATTTTTCCCATACTTTTTGAATGGATGTTTCGCTTGTTATTTCTGACACATAGGACCTCCAAGATATTATTTTAACTTTTATTACTTCTTTTCTAATTTGGCTGATATTTTATTATATAAAGGTTTTCAATACATCTATTTCTAATAGTAAAATTGTCATTTTTAATATATTTTCTTCTGTGAATGGTTTTGATTTATTAACTTTATTGAATCTTCTGTTTAGAGTATCTAACCTTCTTGCTAAAGAGTGTTTTTCTCGTACTAATTCAGTTAGATCATCTGACCACCAGGGGGGACTTTAAGTTTTTATTATGGGGTTTTGAATGAGGAATAGCCTTTGTCTGCTGCCTTTTTAATGAAGGACACAATGAAATCGTTCGTCTCATTGTGATTTCTCAATAATCATACGGCGGTATTTTATCGGTATGAAAAGTAAAATATGTCCCCAATCTGCTTTTTGCATGTTGTAATGTGGAGAATATGGTTTTGGTTCATTATTTAATAAGGATATTATTATGGGAAAATGGTCACTTGAGTAGGAGTCATCACATATATTCCAATCTAGTCTGTCAACTATATTTGTTGAACAAAGGGTGACATCTACTGTGGAAAATGTTTCGCCAAATGGGTTTGCTGGAATAATATGTATTTACTCGCTGGTCATTCAGACAACAAAGATTATTAGCGTTCATTAAGTTTTCTATTTTTGCTCCATCTTTATCTGGAGTAATGTTGTTATAGTCCCATATTGAGTTATGCGCATTGAATCTCCTACAATTAATATTGGATTCTTAAACTCTTTTATTATTTTCTGTAATTTGTTTAAATCATACTTTTATTAGGCTGATTGTATAAGTTAATTATATCAAACACATTATTTTATATTTTCACTGTTATTGCTGAAATTTGCAAATTCAGTGTAATCTATATCTAATTTGTCGTATATAATTTTATTATGGACATATATTGCTGTTCCTAAATTATTTTCATTTCCTGTGATGTTGTAGCTAATAGATATTTACCTATTTTTGGAACACGTTTTCCTATGTGTTTGTATACATATAATCATTGGTTCATGTTCGCTAATAAGTCGTTGGACTTCCCCTAAGTGCATTCTCGTTAATAATCCATTAATATTCCATTGAATTATATAACGATTGAATGGTGTAATATAAGTGGTCAAATTACCCTAGATTATTAAGCTGATATTTTTCCTAAAATTTTTTATAAGTTAATTTGTATTTTTGTAGGTCTTGATTCATTTTTTTTGTAGTTTGAATCTTACTTTCGTTAACTGTTTACATTTTTACTATCTTGATTTGATTTTTCCATTTTGATTTTCTTTAGAATATTATCTACAACACTGATGTGTTTCTCTTTGTAATATTCTAATGTTCAATACACATACAACCTTCTTCATGAGATTTGATATTTGTTTTTTCCTTACTCCTATTCCTCGTGAAATTTCTTATGGTGTTGGTTAGGCTGTCTTTAGTTATAGTCTTATAACTCAGTTTGTTGTTTTCCTGTTTTTTCTGTGGCGCCTATAATTGGTGATGGTTGAATTTCTTCGTTTTCACTGTAGTGACCTGTATTTTGGTTTTCCATTTCATCTGAATTTTGAGATTCGGTTCCTAGAGGTACTATTGTTACTATGGGAGACAGTGGAATATTAGTGTTTTGTTTCTGAACTTTAGCTTTCGGCGAGATTGGTGGGTTATTTATCTTTTTACAGACTTGTTTGGTGGAATTAGGTGGGGTCTTATCCAGTTTGCCTCTTCGAGTAGTAGTATCTGTTTTTTCACATTCTTGTGATTTTAATTCTTCTTTGTTTTCCTCTATGTTTCATTAATCTATTTCAATTTCCGATAAAGAGCTAAATCGATTTTCCACATCGTAATTATTTGTATGTTTGAAGAGTTCTTTTCATCTTGTAGTGTGGTGGTATTTCTTTATTCTCATTCTGGTATTGCTTGACTTTGAGGTGTCTGCATACCTAAATTTCTTAGCTGGGTCATTTAATCCTCTCACTTTCAGTTCTAACTTTGCTTCTCTTATCGTCATTCCAGTTCGTTCTTGTAGTAATTTAAGTTCTGTATTGTAGATATAGAACGCACACAATTTAGATCTGGCATGATGTTATAATCCACAATTTACGCATTTGGGTTGGCCACAGTCCCAGCGTGTTTTATGTCCTGCGAGCTGCAAAAGGCACATCTATAAATATTCCTGCACTTAATTGCTGTATGACCATATTTGCAACAGTTCTTGCATTGCATAGGTTTAGGAACATAAGGTCTTAGTTCCCTTATTTAATCCTAGCATTTTAATTTTTTAATTTTGGTAAGGTTTGGCCACTGAACTTTATCTTGGCTATTTTGATAGTTTGACTTTTGTCTTTCCTGCTTGGGACCTCATATACTTCGCAGTCTTCAACATTATTGTACCTTTTCTTTAATGAATCTAAAAGTATTAATCTATCTAATTTTATCCTCAAGATTTGGTACTACTACTGTGCCTTGCACACTGTTCATTGTATCATGGCCTTGTAACCTTTATATTTTATGTTATCTATATTTCTTATACATTGATAATTTTCCGATTGGTTTTTGGTTGTTGTTTCAACCAACCATTCCCTTTTTTTAAATTTCGTCTTATGCTCATCTCTTTCGATGGGCATCGATTCAATAGGTAATTTTCTAATTTTAATAAAGATATATCTTTGTCAGCTTCTAAGTTCAAAAACCTTGACCAGTTTGACTCCCCAAAAGAGAGAATCAAAGTGAATCAAGTTGGGTCCTGGCGAATAATCATTTCTTTTGGGTTTATTGTATGGTAATAATGTCTTAATACCACTCTGATTTTCATTATTTGAGTTATCCTGAGAACAGTCCATTGCCATGCCATAAGTCGTTGTGAGGTTAATTTTTTTCTCCATATATAGTATTACAAAATTTCATCCAGGATGAGGTCCCTCTCACCAAGGAGGCCCAACTGGGGGAGGGGCAATGCCGTTACACACACTGGTAACTGCCCTGGGTCCCTCACCTGGATATACGCCATACCCACAGAGCCTTAAGGGTCGTCAGTCCCATGAGATCGGACCCAGCACTGTGGGCATGGCTTGACTTAAAAATTTCCCCTCGCTCAACACGTCAGGTACTCTAGTTTTACGGGTGGAGAGGCATGCCATCCAACTCCACCCTCCATCAAGTTAAAAGAGCTGTCAATTCAATAGTCCAAAACCATGCCAGGGTCGTCAACGAAAGAAGAAGGAGGGAAAGGGGAAAATTTATAAGGAGGAGGAGTAAAGGAGTTAAAGGTCCCAATGTTCAGTTGGATCCACAGCAGAGAGAGTAGGCGTAAAGGGGCATACTCTCTCTGCAGTGGATCCCTAAGCCCCCCACCTCGTCAAGGAGTTGGGATCAGGGGGTAATTTTCAGGAACATCGGTGCTCCAGGCTATCCGCTTCATAGTTGCAGTTGATGGAAGATTCATCAACTCAGACTTGACTTCACTCGTGCTGCGATGGCCATGGTTTTCGCAGCATTTTGATATATGATATTTATTACCCATCAGAAGCTTCAGTCACAATGGAATTTATGCAGAGGTAAGCTGTTGTAATAAGTTACTTGAGCGAAGGTTTTTTTGTTGACTTTTAACTTTAAGAATATCAGGGAAGTAATTTATATTTAAATGTCCATGTACTGTAACTTTGTAATATGTGTGGTGGTGAGCAGTTGTTTTACAATATTTTTACCATTATGTTCATATATCTTGTCATTTTTACAGGTGTTTCTGAAAAATAAATACAGAAAAAGGGACAAAAAATACCAGAACAAAGAAAAACGTGGCACACACCCATTGAAGAATATTAAAGTTCAATGAGCTTATGGAATAAGGAGTGAAAAAAGCATTCACACTCTTCTGTATAAATAATTAATGTTAAATTTTGTGTTAAAAAAGTTATAAATCTGTTTTTCAAGAATAAAGTTTTTTAAATGTTGATCTCATTATTTCTCCAATTGGATATATGACCTGCACAAGGAATTTTTGGTTACTATTTCAATTGTAACATAAAAATGCAAAGAATATTAACATTAAATTCAAAGAAATATTAGAAAAATCATGTACAAAATCCAAAAGTTACTGTATACTCTATGTCAAATAAAATTTACATAATATGTTACATGGATACTAGAATTTGTTACCAATTTTTAGTTATTTTTTATCTGTTTTGATATTGTATGAGATGTAATTATAATTTTACAAAAAATAAATTAAAAAAAACATGTATACAAATGACTATTGGTAAAATTTACAAATGTTTAATAAAATGTGGCCCCACAAGGAAGGTATGAAAATGTTTTTAGGATTATTTTTTTCTTAAATTAGCCACTCCAAAGTTTGGCGGGTGGGGTTGTGTAGCGCAGTGATATACAGGGTGGGGCAAATCAAATGCCGGAGTTTTGATCGGCTATTAGGAAAAGCAAAACAATACTTACAGAATTATTTGTTTTACTCGAATCAGTATACAGGCAGTCCCCCGGGTTAGACGGGGGTTCCGTTCTTGAGGACGCGTCGTAACCCGAAAATCGTCGTAAGCCGGAACGACGCTTGGAAATATGTCTTAAACTAATAAAAAGTTATAAAAACCTTACTTGTAATCCTTTGGTTACACTACATGTTGTTTCCTGTAGTTTTATGTACAACCTGGAGTTATTTTCATAAAAGAATGCTGGTTCTTGAAGGTAAAAACTATTGTAATCCTCTGGTGACACTACATTCTTGAAGTTTATGTACAACCTGGAGTGATTTTGCAAATCTTGAGTGGGCTACAAGAACAACGCTGATTACTATTTACGTATCATATAGACTAATTAAAGTAAACGTATCTTTAAATAGGCTTATATTAGTATCACAAAACATTTCCTGCCATGAGTCAGAGGCCGTTTAATGAAACGAACACTTCTCTGTCCTATCTGTTCAGAAATAAACGTTACGTCAATCCCCAAGACCATTGTTGCCAAAGCGTCTCTCTCTCTCTCTCTCTCTCTCTCTCTCTCTCTCTCTCTCTCCTCTCTCTCTCTCTCTCTCTCTCTCTGATCAAATTACATTGGAAACTTGACATACGATTGCCCTAATATACGAATGTTTTGAGATACAACAGAAAATTTGCGAAAATACAAGCTTTGATATACAACGAAATATTTGAGATACGATTTTGCGATGAGTGTTAGTTGTATAGGCGACCGATAAATGGCGTTCAGTCTGTTTGTTTGTTGGTGCTGCATGTTAACACGTCGTTGTTTAGTTCGTTGTATTTGCGCCTATTTTTCGTGTTATTTTGTCTATTTTATTATTAACCATGGGTCCTCAAAGCTAAAGACAAAGCAGGTGATAAGAAAAAACAAAAACCCAAGAAAATGATTTCGATGGAAGCAAAACATGAAATTATAGCAAAGCATGAACGTGGCGTTCGTATCGTCGATTTGGCAAACGAGTATGGTCGAAATCTTCTACAATATCCACGATCATCAAGCAGAAGGAAGCTATAAAAACCCCCGAGACCATTGTTGCCAAAGCGTCTCTCTCTCTCTCTCTCTCTCTCTCTCTCTCTCTCTCTCTCTCTGATCAAATTACGTACTGGATAATGTCTCTCTTTGGATACTTCGATTTTGCCAAATATTGAGGGCTACAAGAACAGTTTGATTTACTATTTACGTATCATATAGACTAATTAAAGTAAACGTATCTTTAAATAGGCTTATATTATTAGTATCAACAAAAAACTTTACTGGCATGAGTCAGAGGCCGTTTAACCGTTGTTTAACGAAAACGAACACTTTCTCGTGCCTTAACTTTTTTTCTGGAGCGTTCGGAAGACCGCCCTCTCTCTCTATCCTTCTCTCTCTTCGCTCCCCTCTCTCTCTCTCTGATCAAATTACTGGATAATGTCTCTCTTTGGATACTTGGAATTTGCGTTGTAATCTAACTAGAAACTTCGTTTTGTTATTAGTTACTGGAAACAAGCAATGATTTTTTCATTATTTGCGCTTTTGGACTGTTATATGTAAACTAGTATGTATTCATTCGCTCGGAAAACTAGTTCCGCATATGAGGCGTCACTAAAAAACATAGAAAAATACAACATAAAAAGTGTCGAAAATCATCATAATCTCAAAATTTTTGTTGTAATCTAACCAGAAACTTGTTTTTATTAATATACTGTGCTAAACTATAAAGGATTTTTTATCATAGTATGCGTTTTTTAAAAGCGTCGTTAACTCGGAGCGTCGGAAGCGTCAGCGTCGTAACCTCGGAACAAGCGTCGTAACCCAGGACGGATTTTTCCATTGAATATTTAAGAAAAAGCGTCGTAACCTCGGAACGTCGTTAAGCCGGAGGAACCGTTCGTAACCCGGGACCGCCTGTACAATGCTGTTTGTGTGATCACTTTTTGAAGATGGCATCAGGAAGATGGTGCCATCTGTAGCGATGCACAGTTGAAGGCGATGTCTGAAGTTTTCGGCTGCTCTTCGGCACATCTCGAGGAGTATTGTAGCGATTTCCTCCCAGATTCGCATCTTCAATTCTTCCAAACTGTGTGGCCGAAAGTGAGATGAGCCGAAGAGCAGCTGAAAACTTCAGACATCGCCTTCAAGAGTTCATCGCTACAGATGGCCACCATCTTCAAAAAGTGATCACACAAACTGCATTGTATACTGATTCGAATAAAACAACAAATAATTCTCTAAGTATGTTTTACTTTTCCTAATAGCCTATCAAACTCGGGCATTTGATTTGCCCCAGCCTGTATATATGTATTTTCACCCGTATTTGAGAAAATCCCGTAAAAATATTAACAGTAAATTATACGGTATGTTATTGGTTAACTTAACGGTAAAACCGTAAATTTTACGGTTAAAATTTTATACGGTATTTTCTCAAATACGGAGAAAATTACGGTACATTAAAAATTACGGGAACCCGTATTTTTTTAACGGTAAATTGCTTGGCAACATTACTGCCAGGATTTTTACCGTTTTTTCAACGGAAAATTTTTTACAGTGTATGTATTCTTGTATATAAACCCGAAAGACTTGAATTGCATACAAAAATCATATTTGTTATTATTATTATTTAGTTATTCGTGTATAGGTCATAAGACTCAAGGAAACATCTTATTGACCCGCCTTTTTGTGTCCCCCAGTAAACCGGTTTATTCAAAACCTTCTCTACGCTTCTTATTACAGTATACATGATTTCTTAATTGGACTATTTCTTAAACTGCACATTTGTAATACTTAGGATCTTTACAGTCCCTAAGATGATGCTTGTAGCAACTATTAGACTACTTTCAATTAACCTATTCTCAACAATACTAGGACAAAAATTTCTACAAAGCTTTATTTCCCCAAGCTCTTTTACAGCATTGCATATTCTCTCTACTCTCTCTCTCTCTCTCTCTCCCTCTCCCTCTCTCTCTCTCTCTCTCTCTCTCTGAGAGGAGGAGGAGTTATTTCCTAGATGAAGGACGTAACGACTGCTCAGAGGAGATGAAAGGAGACTGCTGAAAAATACCGAACTCTTCCTCGAAATGAGTTCAAATTACTGACCCACAAATCTTACAAAAACATACCCTGTAGACGTTCTTGCCACCATTCAGAGCTACCTGACACCTGATTTTTCCACCCTTATGTCTCCTCACTGACGTTTAATAGTTTGTATGGAGTGTCGCAATACATCGATACTAGGCGGCTATCTGTACAGAGTTGTGGGATAGAGAAGTGGGTAGTGAATTTAGTAAGAAAAGACTGGTATCTGCAGATGATATGCGGCTGATAGCTGATAGTAAGGAAAAGCAGTCTAAGAAAGTTTGAAATCGTTTGGGAAAGAGCTAAAACTGGATATTGGCACCAGTAACGTTAGCATAAGAAAGGAAATCAGAGCGCTAAAGGAATGAATACCAGCAGTCACTCCGTATACATTTTTGGATGGAAAAGGTTGGTGGTACAAGCACAAAGGAAATTCGTCGAAGATTAGACGCAGCAAAGTTCATAGGCTACATGGAAAAGGTTTAGGTCAGATTCTTGCGAACGTAAATCAAGTCATATTAGGAATAAGTTATAACCGAGAAAAAAATGCTAATTCATAAAAGGAACTAAAATTTAATTGTACGGTTTATATCTTCAAGAGCAGCAGCTCCCTAGAGAACATGTGTGTGGATGAAAAATACGGGGGAATGCTTATGGTGTGAGCACGATTTGGCGACACCAGCAGAAAACAGCGATCGCTATCCCTTTTCCAAATCAAAACCCATCATACTGGGGCTTTTGGGGCATCACTGTGCAATGCCCATGGTGTCTGACAGTTAACATGTAGCCCGTACTGTTAACTGAATGGAACATTAAACTATATACCATATTCCTGGAACGATGTATTCTTTTGCAGAGTTGAAAAAACACACTTGCTTTCAAAATACACTAATGCCTGAAGTGATAAAAATATTGACGATGTAGATCGTATTAGGAGTATTATTATCATAAATGAAATGACACAATACCGAATTTCGACGTTATTCTATGATGTACCTGAAATATGGGCAACAAAAGATTCTTATATCGTCACACAGGCAGAATCGTTTGATGCAATAAATGATCATTATTTTTTTACTTGATTGAATCTAGTAACAGGCTTAATACACGACATTTTTAAAAAATTATTTAATCGATGAAGAAGTTTTGCTAACATGACAATTGCCATAGTCCGTTAACGATATGACTTAAAACCTACCGCTTACACTATATGCCTAGGCTGTGCTGAAACTCATAACTTCAAGTTTCCAGTGATATAATTATTTAATCCAATCTTGGAATCTGTCCATACAATAAAATTCTAATAGCCGTTGTTAATCATTCTTTAACAATAATTTAATCACATTGTCGCAAAGACGAAACATATAGAATGGGCTATGGGCTATTTTTTTCTTTGGAAAAATCCTAAGTACATTTAAATTAAATCAAATATAACAACAAATATGGTGGTGCTCTTTAGCTAAAGGATAACCGGTTAACGAACATGAGTCTTATATTTTGGATGCCAATACTGGGCGCTCTGGGTAATTTCCTACCGATACAGTGCTTGCGTGTCTAGACCCTGAGCAATTTTGATGCGTTGCTCATATGGCATTATGCCCCACCATCATTATGAGCAAGGCACCATATAAGGCCGTAACATACGCTTGTGTTCGTACGACACGGCATGTACTGGTAGCGTGGCACACACAAAGAGCCAAAAGAACTTCCCATGTAACACCACCTTCATCTGAGGCAGAGATTCACAAATATAGGGGAAAACTGTCCGTGTGACACCGCTTTTATTACAAGCAATATTGTGTGACGCGGCATTTACTGGTAACAAGGCAACACAAGATGCCGAAAAACAATCTTCGGTGATCCAGACCTCATCGTTGGCCAGGAATCACAAGGAGAGACAAAAAATAAAAGCTTCCGCGTCGCACCTCAAAACAGCAATGAAGTAACATTTAGGTCTATATATCAATACCTGGGATATCGCCGACTGAAACTGCTCCCCGATTTCATGAACAGACTTTACGATTAACATTATTTATAGTTATATACTGAGTCTGGCTTAGATCACACTGAGCTCTTACCGCGACTGAAATATTACTGGAGATGCTTCAATGTCTCAACCCGTCACAGACTTGAAAAAGTTCCCTCCTGCTCGTACGTTCCAACATAAATCATTCTATGATTGTTAATGACACTGAATGGGCATAAAAATAGTTCCATTACTTGGAAAAATATGTTCAAAGCGCATTTTTTCCCCCCGTAAGTGAATCACTGCCTTATTGCTTTCCAGGAAGGTAAACAATAAGCATAGAATCTCATTATTTCCTCCTTGAACAGTTTCAATGTCTCCTTAATCATCCTGTTGCCCTTCATTGTTGATTTCATTTTAATAGTCTCATTGGCTCAATAACGAGGATTAAACAAGATTATGATTTGATCTGTCCACGCAATCTATGCTGATATGACTGAAGCCATGTGTTTTAGCTTGTAAATAATTTGGATTAACAGGAATGAAATAAAAAAGAGTAAAACCTATGTCAATTCAGAACTGGAAAAGGTCTTGCAGAAACCGTATATCCTACTTGTTAATCAGCAACTTTTACTTTAAATATTTTTTCGTTT
>NC_061105.1:30741792-30762443 GCF_015104395.2 Macrobrachium nipponense
ACTTTAAATATTTTTTCGTTTAAATATCGTAATCAAGAAACAACGATATAGAATAATTATGTTTTTTTTTTAAATCAAAGGCAACATTATTGCTGGTAAACTTAAAATACCATTACAATCAATTTTTTACTTTTTCATACGTGCATTATCATTCCAAGTCATCCGTGGAACCACTCAACGGGTAACAAACGAACAATAAACGAAATGAAACGTGAAGAAACCTATCTCTCTATTAAAAAATAAAATACTGAATTTAAGTCTCGGTTAAATCGATAAATCTGATATGCCAAACTTCTATTGACAAACATATGTTCGGAACTCGATTCTACTTTATCATACATCTGGAAGTGAAACAGAAGATTTGGAACAAGAATATAATTCCAAATCCGGTTCATCATTCCTCATTCGCTCCTAATGAGAAATTCATTCAACACCTCACTCACACGTCCGACCCGAATAAAGATCAAATGGTTGCGTTCCATCTGGCGGGTGAGGTTATATAACCTTATTACCGGTCGGCTGCTTCTTCCTTCTCCTCTTAATGGAACACGCCATTCACAGGCCGCCTTCTGGAAAACCTTCGATTTCGGCTCTTCTCTGGAGGGAAGATCGTTATGACCAAGGTTATGACGTCTGTATGTAAACAAATACGAGAGAGAGAGAGAAGAGAGAGAGAGAGAGAGAGAGAGAGAGGAGAGAGAGAGAGAGAGATATTGTTATATGTCATAATGACCTAACAGAAACTGGTTCAATAAAAAAAAAAACACATACACACACACACAAGTCTCTTACTTAATTAGAGTTTTGCTCATTAATAAGGATACAATCAACGTGCTTATGAATTTACTTAAGAATTGTAACTGTTGTAAGCAGAAGTATAATTTTTGTGAAATCTTCGGAGATTAAAGGGAAAAAATGGAAATAGATCATGTATCGTCAGGGAAGATGTCGAATTATAAATAAATGCAAGGGCTTGCTTAATTATTATATATATATATATTATATGTATATATATATATATATATATATATATCATATATATATATATATATATATATATATATAGTATATATATATATATATATATATATATATATATATATATATACAATATATATATATATATATATCTATATATATAATATAATAATTATATATATATATATCTATATATATTTATATATCTATTATAAATATATTATTTATATATATATATATAGTATATATATTATATATACACAAATACAAACAAACATACATACATACATACATACACACACACACACATATAAATATATATATATATAATATATATATATATGAGAGAGAGAGAGAGAGAGAGAGAGAGATAGAGAGAGAGAGAGAGAGAATTTAGATACTTAAATATTACATCTAAAAAATTGTAGTCCAGTCAAATTCATCCATCATCACTCGAGTAAACTTTTCATCTTCTATGGCAGTCAGTATAGCGAATGTAAAGGTATGAACTATGCATCGGTTTTTCTTACCACTGCTGCATCCAAAATAAAAGGGACCTTTTGGTCCACAAAGTCTTCGTCTAACATTCGAAAAAAAAAATCATTATATTTTATGGAGTGGAAAAATAATGACAAGAACAAATAAACTATGTGAGATTTGAGTTAATGCATAATGAAAGTAACACGTTCGTGTGTGTCTTCGCAGAATAACTAAAGAGGAAGAAAACAACATTTGGAGAAAATGTTCGCGGATACAATGATCAGACCACTCTCTCCATACTCTGTACTTCCCGAGAAATGCTCGCAGTACACTTTTTGTTGACTACGAAACACTCCCACACCTCAACCGATTTATATAAGTTTATGCCGCCTCCCACCTCAAATATCTGTCGCACTCAGGTATTTGTAGTTTTGGAGACTGCATCAAACCCACCTCGTCCTCGGTAGTGTTGTAGTGCCTTTGCCCGTACATTATATAAGTCATATACATAACCGTGATTCATATACATACATCGAGCTACAAATATCCTTTAATATCTAATTCGCTCTACCTCGGAATTTAATATATTTTCATATATGTTTAACCGAAGGGGGATTTATTAGGCGATAGTAGAATTGCCGGTCGACGGGCACAAACCATCGACATCTTCAATTCCAGGACTGGCAGTGAAGCCTTAGCCCACCCCGCCACCGCAAGAGGATATAAGTTTACGCCGCCTCCCACCTCAAATACCTGTCCCACTCAGGTATTTGTAGTTTTGGAGACTGCATCAAACCCACCTCGTCCTCGGTAGCGTTGTAGTACTTTTGCCCACACGTAGCCATTATATAAGTCATATCACATTACCGTGATTCATATACATATATCGAGTTACAAATATCCTTTAATATCTAATTCGCTCTCCCTTGAAATTAATATATTTTCATATATGTTTAACTGAAGGAGAATTTATTAGGCGATGATAGAATTGCCGGCCGACGGGCACAAACCATAGAAATCTTCAATTCCAGGCCTGGCAGTGATGCCTTTGCCCACCCTGCCAGCGCAAGAGGATATAAGTTTAGGCCGCCTCCCACCTCAAATACCTGTCACACTCAGGTATTTGTAGTTTTGGAGACTGCGGTGACCGGGTGGGCTAAGGCTTCACTGCCAGTCCTGGAATTGAAGATGTCGATGGTTCGTGCCCATCGGCCGGCAATTCTATTATTGCCTAATAAATTCCCCTTCGGATAAACATATATGAAAATATATTAATTCCGAGGTAGAGCAAATTAGATATTAAATGACATTTGTTGCTCGATATATGTATATGAATCATGGTAATGTGATATGACTTAAATAATGGCTACGTGCAGGCAAAAGCACTACAACGCTACCGAGGATGAGGTAAGTTTGATGCAGCCTCCTAAACTACAAATACCTGAGTGGGACAGGTATTTGAGGTGGGAGGTGGTATAAACTTATATCCTTTTGTGACGTTCGCTGGTAGGTTCCGCCCCCAGATTGCCATATAAATACAACTGACAAAGTAGGAGAGATCAGAGATCAGCAGCAGAGATCATCAGTTAGAGACCAGCAGAGAGCAGGAGAAGAGGAAACAGACGAAGGATAAGAGAGGATCAAGGCACTCGAGAGTTTGATCGAAATCTGGTCAAGTCGTCGTAAGGGAGGGGACGACCGTGATATTTCGACGTTGAGCAAGCATTCAGAGAAAAAACCTTCTACAAGAGGTTTTGAGGAGTTCCTGCCCTTCGAGTATCAAGAATAGACTTTCAACTGTTGGTGTTGAATTCTTTTTGTTTATTTAATATCGAACCTGTGGTGGACCTCTAGGGTTCGTGACATTAGTGGCGACCTTGCCCAGGATATTCGGCACCGTAACAGTTTGAAACAGGGAGAATATAGAAAGAACCAGAATGAGTGAGATAGTGAAAGAGTTTATTGAGTTGGGTAAGCTTCTAGGTCTAGAGGGGAATGATCTCCGTGAGTATGTTGTAAGGAAAGAAAGAGAAAAGTATAAGAGAGATTAAAGGGCAGCTGAGAGAGCAGTAATGAAAATGAGGCAAGAGGTAGAAATGTTGGTAATGCAGCAGGAAGAAAGAAAGAAAGAACGTATGCATGAGTTGGAAATCGCTCAGTTAAGGCAAAATACTCGTAACCGTCGGACAGGCGAGAACGAAAACAAAGCTGATAGGTTAGGTATGGGTGCAGTGTTGAAATTAGTACCAAAGTTTGATGAGGAAGATGTAACGGCATATTTCATGTGTTTTGAAAAGTTAATGAAAACAGTAAGTTCTCCTAAAGAAATGTGGACTCTGTATTTACAGTCAGTTTTGCGTGGTAGGGTGCTTGCCGTGTATAGTTGCATGTCTAAGGAAGAATGTGATGATTATGATATTGTTAAAGAAGTATCTTTTGCAAGAGCAACTAGGTTAGCAGACGAATATAGTCTAACTCATAATTTAAGTGTTAGTAAGAAACGAAATGATCCTTCATCTGGTAAAGTACAAAGCAGTAAAAGTTTCAGTTCTAGTAATAGCAATGCGAGTAAAAGTGACTATTCCTGTTATACATGCGGAAAACCAGGTCATACGTCTAAGGTTTGTAAGAATAAAGTGGCATCTAGTGGCTCAGAACTAACTTGTTTCCGATGTAATGGGAAAGGGCATTTAGCAAGAAATTGTGCAGTAGAAAGGAAGGACGTTAAGAAACCAGTGTCTATTTAACCTTTTGTAAATTAGGAATGATGTGATGAGAGAAACTAGGAAAATGTTATAGTGAATTTCTGTCAGAAGGCGTAGTTTCCTCTCTTGGAGGAGTAGATTTGAGGGAAGTAGTCTTGCTTCTTGACATAGGAGCGGCTGTCTCTCACTGATTAGGAGTGTGTGTGTGTGTGTGCCAAACAGGGCAGAAATCAATATCGAAGAAAAAGTCATGTTAGGTGGATTTCCTAACACTTGTGCTCTTTGTCCTTTGTAGAAGTTGAATTTAGAAAGTCAGGTAGTGTCAGGATTAGTGAAACTAGCAGCTGTTGAAAGTTTGCCCGTTGATGGCGTTGACATTATTGTCGGTAATGACTTAGCTTTATCCAAGAATGTGAATTCTGTTGTGAGAGATATTCCAGTGCCTGAAATGGTAGTAACTAGGTCGGGTTTAGATACAGACAGACTACGGTCATAATTTGTTCGTGGATTCGACCTAGAGTGAGTTCGTGGATTCGAACGAGTGTGATAGAGGTGGCGAGGTTGATCTTGGCGTGAGTGGTTTTAAAAAATTCACCATAAATCGAAATATTGTGCAAGAGACTTCCTGTTTGTTGCAGAATGAAGGTGATAGATTAAATATTACTAGATTGTAAGTGTTGTAGCTTACAATTGCAGTTTTTTTACCATTTCGGTCGAGTTAAAGTTGACCAAAGGTCAAATTTTTTCTATTTATCTTTATTTTTATGAAAATATTTCAAAACTGATAAAAGCTAAAACCATGGGTTGTTTTTAGTTGTATTTTACATGAAATTGCGCACATTTTCATATATAAAACTTTATGTAACGGCTAATATAAAACGGTGCAAACATTACGCAATCGGACGAAAAAATATCTGATTTTTTCGGAAGAGTTACCGCGCTGACGTAAGGAAAATGTTTTTTTCAAAAATACACCATAAATCGAAATATTGTGCTAGAGACTTCCTATTTGTTGCGAAATTAAGGTAAATGATTGAATATTACTAGAATGTAAGAGTCGTGGCTTACAATTGCGTTTTTTTACCATTTCGGTCGAGTCAAAGTTGACCAAAGGTTGATATTTTGGCACTTATCGTTATTTATATGAAAATATTTCAAAATTGATTAAAGCTACAACCATGGGTTGTTTTTGGTTGTATTCTACATGAAATAGCGCACATTTTCATATATAAAACTTTATGTAACGTCTAATATAAAACGGTGCAAACATTACGACAATCGGACGAAAAAATATCTGATTTTTTCGGAAGAGTTACCGCGCGGACCTAGGAGTGTTTTTTCAAAAATTCACCATAAATCGAAATATTGTGCTAGACACTTCCAATTTGTTGCAAAATTAAGGTAAATGATTGAATATTACTAGAATGTAATAGTTTTAGCTTATAATTGCTTTTTTTTACCATTTCGGTCGGGTCAAAGTTGACCTAAGGTTGAAATTTTGGCACTTATCGTTATTTATATGAAATTATTTCAAAACTGATAAAAGCTACAACCATGGGTTGTTTTTAGTTGTATTTTACATGAAATGGCGCACATTTTCATATATAAAACTTATGTAACGGCTAATATAAAACGGTGCAAACATTACGACAATCGGACGAAAAAATTTCAGATTTTTTCGGAAGAGTTACCGCGGGGATGTAAGGAAAAAGTTTTTTATCAAAAATTCACCATAAATCGAATATTGGGCTAGAGACTTCCAATTTGTTGCACAATGAAGGTAAATGATTGAATATTACTAGAATGTAAGAGTTGTAGCTTACAATTGCGTTTTTCGACCATTTCGGTCGAGTCAAAGTTGACCAAAGGTTG
The DNA here is from genome assembly GCF_015104395.2 of Macrobrachium nipponense. Classification (NCBI taxonomy): domain Eukaryota; kingdom Metazoa; phylum Arthropoda; class Malacostraca; order Decapoda; family Palaemonidae; genus Macrobrachium; species Macrobrachium nipponense. The sequence goes on from NC_061105.1 coordinate 30,747,828, forward strand.
ATATTTTGGCACTCATCGTTATTTATATGAAAATATTTCAAAACTGATAAAAGCTACAACCATGAGTTGTTTTTAGTTGTATTCTACATGAAATTATGTCAAAGTGACGAAATCATTTCTGAGATGTGTCGCAGATGCTTTTTATTGCAAGAAAAAATAAATTCGCGCTTGCGCGCCTGAGTAACGATTGTAAACAAAACAACAACTTGATCCATTAATTCCCAGCATCCCTCAAGGTGCGTGATTCAAAAGTTTTTGCCAAGTAGGCCTATAACTATTTTTCCGCAAATTTAAAAAAAAAAAAAAACTTTTTTTGCATCGACGTTTCATACGTCAATTCTGCACCCAACAGACAATTTTCGTCAACGTTTAATACATCCAATAGGCTTTTAAGGGTTAAGCAACATTGGGGCTGATCAGTCGTTGGATGGGTGACCGCTCTCCTCGGCGCTGATTCCTTGGGAACGGATCTTTACCATAATTTCCCCAATCTACATATTCCTGATGGGGTAGGGTCCAGCTACTGGTTAAATAGCAAAACTCAGCAATGATGGAAAGAAATGAAGGATTAAACGATTCAGCCCAATTGAGGGGGAAGACGGTCAGGTACTTGGAGGTCGTCATCCAGCAACTGACCACCACAACGACAGTAACCAACAACCTGGGACAAGACAGAGGGAGCTACAGAAGCAAACCAGAGGAAGAAATGGACAAGAGAAGAAAATAAGGAAACATGGAGATGCTACATCAGAAGCAACCCTGCAGAGAGAGGTTGGTCAACATCTGTAATGAGAGGAATAACACCCCCAAAACAGAGCAGAGGCTGGCAGACCAAGTAAGAAACATAAAGAAAAAGAACTGGCTCTCCCCAACAGAAAGAGATGAAATGGAAAGGGAAATGACACACGGCAACAAATTACAAGAAGATGAACTGAGAGACGATGCCACAGAAGACGACAGGGATGATGAGGTATCAAACAACGACACACGAAGAAACACCGACGAAGTAACAGGGAGGACGGAATGGGCAGAAAAGATCAGACAATGGATGGAGCCAGATACAGAAAGAACAAAGATCCCCATGAAAGCCTATGTAAAGGAAACCTGTGGTTCCAACGTGTGTAGTGGATTTTCTGATATAATAACCAATTACCATCACTGTCAGCACAGATGAGTATAACCATTAAAAGGCATAAATAAAAAAGTAGAAGTAAAATTACAATATAATTACAAAATAAACTAAGATTCTGATTTACTGTAGCAGTACACAATACTTAATTTGTATGCATTTCTCGGGCGTAGTTGGTATCACAGAAGTTTTCCAGATAACTGACGTGGATACGTAGTTGGGCTCCTGCTGTAAACTGGCGTATGTTTGTGGCGACGAGACTAGTTTCAGTGCCTCACTAGGAACGGTCATCAGCTGCTGTAAACATTCACAAGAGCCCGTACAGCCCTTACGGTGATTCGAAGCAGCTGACTTGAATGTCATCCAAGTGTCCACCTTGCAACAAATGGGATGCAGGCTTGCATCAATTAAGACACCTACGTCGGTAGAGGGAGTGGGGGGCTACCTCTGTGTGGTGCTGCTTGATGAAGCTGAAGCAGAAAAAACTAATTGCCTAAATAAAATGTCATCAAGAGGCGGCAAAGAAAGCTTCACGAATCGGCAAGGAGGGTAAAGTAGCGAGGGTAAAGTAGCGATGGCAAGGAGAAATAATAATCAAAATAAGAAAGGTATTACATAAAAATAGTTTAAGATTTACATATCTGGTTTCAGTCGCAACCAGAAGCGTTCAAGGGGAGCCATCTACGAGCGATGGGAAAAACTAAAACATGTATAATTCTAACTACGCACCAATTTCCCAATTGTTAAGGAAGAATTCCCTTACAGCCTACAACACCCAGAAATTAAGGGAGAAAACAAGTGAGGTCAATGAAATAATGAATAATACACACCACGAGTACCTCAGAAACAAATACCTTGGAATATGCAGGAGCAAGATTAGTAGCAGAATTGATTGGGATAGGGATACGAACACCAACACCACCAACACAACCAACCCAACAGAAACCAAAACAGCAACCGCCTTGGAAAAGGCGCCAGGAAAAGCAAATCATGGTGATGAGATCTGACTTGAGTAAACTGAAAGAGATGGCAGAAAAAAGGCTAAGAAGCAAGAAAACAAAGGAGGAACTCATCGAAAAATACAAAGTACAAGAGAGGGGACTAAACAACACACAATAGAAGATAAAACAGAGGCTTACAGCCAAAGCACATAAAATCCAACTGTACATGAACAGGAATAAGGGATACCAACAGAACAAACTATTTGGAACCAACCAGAAAAGACTATACAGCCAACTAAGAGGGAAAGGCAACCACCAAGAAATTCCTGAAGCCGAAAAGACAACAACCAAGAAATTCCTGAAGCCGAACCAAGTAAGAGACTCTGGGAAAACATATGGAACAACCCGGTATCACACAACAAACATGCAACATGGCTCCAGGAAGTCAAGGAAGAAGAAACAGGGAGAATAAAACAAACTTTCACAAAAATACAATGCACAACTGGAATACAATACTTACAAGCTCTGGAATAAGATTAGCAGAGGCTAATGTCAAGAGAGGGATCTTCCAGGGCGACTCACTGTCCCCGCTACTCTTCGTAGCAGCCATGATTACCATGGCAAAAGTACTGCAGAAGATGGATGCAGAATTAACCATCTGATGTTCATGGACAACATCAAGCTGTATGGTAAGAGCATCAAGGAAATAGATACCCTAATCCAAACTGTAAGGATTGCATCTGGGGACATCAATTAACAAGGACTGAAGGGATAAAGTTACCAGATGGGAGCAACATCAAACACATAGATGAGACGGGATACAAATACCTGGGAATAATGGAAGGAGGGGATATAAAACACCGAGAGATGAAACACACGATCAGGAAGGAATATATGCAGACACTCAAGGCGATACTCAAGTCAAAACTCAACACCGGAAATATGATAAAAGCCATAAACACATGGGCAGTGCCAGTAATCAGATACAGCGCAGGAATAGTGGAATGGACGAAGGCAGAACTCTGCAGCATAGATCAGAAAACCAGAACACATATGACAATACACAAAGCACTACACCCAAGAGCAAGTACGAACAGACTATACATAACACGAAAGGAAGGAGGGAGGGGACTACTAAGTATAGAGGACTGTGTCAACATCGAGAACACAGCACTGGGGCAATATCTGAAAACCAGTGAAGACGAGTGGTTCAAGAATGCATGGGAAGAAGGACTGATAAAAGTAGATGAAGACCCGAAATATGCAGAGACAGGAGAATGACAAACAGAACAGAGGACTGGCACAACATACCAATGTACGGACAATACATGAGACAGACTAAAGAACTAGCCAGCGATGACACATGGCAATGGCTACAGAGGGGAGAGCTCAAGAAGGAAACTGAAGGAATGATAACAGCAGCACAAGATCAGGCCCTAAGAACCAGATATGTTCAAAGAACGATAGATGAAAATAACATCTCTCCCATATGTAAGAAGTGCAATACGAAAAATGAAACCATAAACCACATACCAAGCGAATGTCCGGCACTTGCACAGAACCAGTACAAAAAGAGGCATGATTCAGTGGCAAAAGCCCACCACTGGAGCCTGTGCAAGATACATCAGCTACCTTGCAGTAATAAATGGTACTAGCACCAACCTGAAGGAGTGTTTGAAAACGATCAGGCAAAAATCCTCTGGGACTAAGGCATCAGAACAGATAGGGTGATACGTGTAAATAGACCAGACGTGATGTTGATTGACAAAATCAAGAAGAAAGTATCACTCATTGATGTCGCAATACCATGGGACACCAGAGTTGTAGAGAAAGAGAGGGAAAAAATGGATAAGTATCAAGACTTGAAAATAGAAATAAGAAGGATATGGGATATGCCAATGGAAATTGTACCCATAATCATAGGAACACTAGGCACGACCCCAAAATCCCTGAAAAGGAATCTAGAAAAACTAGAGGCTGAAGTAGCTCCCGGACTCATGCAGAACAGTGTGATCCCAGAAACGGCGCACATATTAAGAAAAGTGATGGACTCCTAAGGAGGCAGGATGCAACCCGGAACCCCACACTATAAATGCCACCCAGTCGAATTGGAGGACTGTGATAGACCAAATAAAAAAAATAATAGTATTTTTTTTATCAAGTGTTAAGAAGTATTTTACATAAAATGTCTGCAACTGAGAGAGAGAGAGAGAGAGAGAGAGAGAGAGAGAGAGAGAGAGAGAGAGAGAGAGAGAGAGAGAGAAATTAAATTGGGAGAGAAAATATTTGGAACGATTCCCAAAAGAAGCTAGTCACTGTTGCAACGTATTGAAAAGAAACGAAAAAATGATTAGTGTCCTGGTCCGAAAACTGAGAGATACACAAATCCCTGGACGGGAAACGACTCTGTCTTGGCACAGATTGATACCCTGGAGAGAGAAAAAAAAAAGGAGAAAGGAAACAGAAAAGAGAGAAGGATGCGTAAGCAGAAACTGCCACAAGACTCGTCCTTAGGAAGACAAGGATTACGAGAGATAAAACTCAAACAGACTACAAGAACTCACCATTGACAAAAGGATTCAATGCGAATAAGTCAATGTACATTACTAAATGTAAGGTATTTATTATCATTAATATTCTGCGTGCTAGCATATACAAGAATTTTCATGTCGTATAATACATATCAATTTATATAGCCCAATAAATTCTCAGACGCGAGTGATATATTAATGTCTTTTTTTTTCTCGATGGGAAAGGCATGTGGTGAGGAGTAATCATAAAAGAAAGGCATAAATTTTCTCATATGAATTGTATGAAACTCTGGATGACTAGTACCGCTCGAGGGAAAGTTTGTCCTTTATTATGAAGATTTTCACCATTATGGATTATCATCATCTCCAACGCCTAGAAATTCCACTACTCTTGTCTCTCCTGTACTCATCTCCCAATAAATTCCTACTCTTCCATCCTACTATTCCCTACCATGTAAGTCTGAATCTTTTAAATGTTCTGGTCCCCAAAAGAACACAGCTGACATCACGTGCTATTCTCCACAGTATGCCGAAAAAGACACGTCGAAAATAAGTTATTTGGGTATCATTCCTGTCTTCCCTAATGTTTTCACACATTAAATCAACAACAGAAGTTTCTCGTTGAAAATCTGGTGCAATGGGACAGTCTAGTGGAAAATTATGCCCGATGAATTAAATTTTCCTCAGTTGGGGAGTCTTTTTAAGTAAATATTTCCTGAAAGTTAAAATATTCGTTGAGCTGTTAGTCTTGATGAAAATTAGCATTCACCAGTAAACATTAGTTTTTCTTTATTTCACAAGGATATGCCATCGAGGGCAAACTGTCATATCTATTAAAGGAGTCAACTGTCGCCATATTTATAGGCTTTTTTCAACAAACTCGAAATCAAGTTATCCATGTGATAACTATGGTTATCTTAAAGGAGGTGGCAAACATAAAATTTACACTTACATGGCATATATAAACTTGAAATTCCTTCTCAGCTTTAAGAATAATACAAAAGCGCTACTCAGCTGTATTTTATGTAATGGAGGAAACTAAAATAATAATACAAATAAACACCATTTGAACAAGCATGTGCGTTAGAAATTTTATTTATAAGTCCTCTGGACCTCAAGCATTTTGTGCATTGCTGAACTTCAGTGAGGCTAAAACTGACAAGAACATTAGGAGTAACACAATCCGGTCATTCATCCCGCAATGCTCTCTTTCGCTCTCTATCAGTACTTATGTCTGCTTGTGACGACCAAATGTTCTGGAATAAAGAATGCCTTTACAGCGCATCTATGTTAAAGGAGTCAAGCTTCCGAAGAGCATAAGGCCTATTTGGAGCACTAACATTCATGTTATCACATTACTTTCTTAATAATTCAAGAAAATATAAAAAAAATTATTTACCAATTGCATAAACTATAAAATTGTGTTGTTAAATCCGCAGGTAAATAAACTCGGGACATATACGAGAGAGAGAGAGAGAGAGAGAGAGAGGCACGAGTTACAAAATGGAGGGAAAATTCCTTAGAAAGAAACCCCAGGAAGCAAGACTGCAACCCATCGTAAAGAAAGAAATGGATTTGTGAGAGTCCAAATGTCGAGAGAGCGAAAGAGAATGAATTCCAGAACGGGTAACGCCTCTGTCTAGAAGTAAAATGATATAATGAAGAAGGTCGAGGGGAGCTACAACAACAGCAGCAGCAGCAAGGGGAGTGCGAGAGGATAGAGAGGATATGGAAGAATAAAACTAAACTCTTCTTTGGCCAACACGTAGAATAAGAGGAGGGAATCACAACAGACATGAATAAGACGAATTTGATACGATGGCAAGGTGGGAAAACCAGCAATGAAAACTGAATACGACTGACTGACAGAAATAAGGGAATAATTTGCAAGCGATACAGTTTCTTACACACACACACACAAACTAATTGTTATGAGGCTAAAATTTATAATAATGATACGTCAGAGGGTGGGTGTGTGTTTGTGTGCATGTATGTATGTATTCATGTTTATATATACTCTATAGTCTATACTATAAATATGTGTGCATATATATACACATTTATATATAATATATATATATGATATATTTATATGATATATATATATATATATATATATATAGATATATATATATATATATATATCATACTATCCAATTAACTATAACTCGGGAATAACTTGCACCCAAGGGGAATACTAAGCGTTTCGTCACAAGCGGGATCTGAACCACTGTCTGGTTTATAAACATCGGTGTACAGTGATTTTGACCACTGAGCTAATGTTCTGAAAACACAACATGTTAAGGAATACAATTTATCTATTCCAACGGGAAAACAGAGAATGTTGCGTTTTTACCCAAATGGAGGAGTATCGCTTTGGAATAGGATATTTCCTTAAGAAAAATACAAAATCAGAACTCCCATTTTAAAAAGGAAACGTAAAAATGTATTTGTTATAATACTGGGAAGAGTTGGCCAAGAGTAAACCTGCTGGTTGAAATAACACCAAATAATGACAATTTTCCCACCGATACCGCAAAAATACTCATTTCAAACAAGAAAACAACAAATATTTATTTTTTAATAAGAAATACATTAACTCTCTTTATAATAAAACAAGAAAATACAAAGAAATCTGCCTCTTATTATAAATAACAATAAAAATTTTGAGAACCCAAATAATACACTTGAGAAACTTATGACTATTTTCTAGCATGCGAACCAAGAATATTCATGTCAACGGGAGAAAAATCAATACTCCCTTTATATAGCTGAAAAAACAATAAAACCCAGATTTTCATTATGTCAAATTACTCTCTATTCAAGATATGCTGGCGCAATCCTGTTTAAGCTCCGCCTAAATGAGATTAATAGCATTATAGCTTTAGTTAGTTAGCTTTTTTTAATCAACTCACAATTAGCGTTATGTGCGGTATAATAACCGTCTACGGCAACAACAAAGAAGTCGCCCATTAATTATAATTATACTTACGCAATGTAGCCCTACTACACAGACACAAACAATAGGCATTTGCGTGCATAGTATATGCGATAGCAATTGGCCAATCGCCCCAGTACAAATATTCCTGTCCAAATCTTTGAAGTGACCTCGCAACGCATTCATTTCTGCTCAAATCCGAGAGTTATGACCAAAATTACAATAAATAGTTCGTAAAAAATCAATAGCGAAAATTACGAAAGTGGTAATTGTAACTTAGTCGTCATAGTTCTAGTGAAAAACTTTATGAACCGGTGGTTACATTATATTTCATACACACGTACACACCATAGTACACACAACAAGCGCCAGTAACGATGAGCCTGTTATTTTCATCCACGTAGCTGCTGTAAGGATTCCCATATCTCAAATTTCAGAGCAAAAAAATAAAAAAGGTAAGTATTTCTTAGTTTAACTAGACAACTACGCTGATTAACAGCCCTCCTAGGGATGACCCGAAGGATTAAATTTTTATTCATAAGGCTAGGAACCAATTGGTTACTTAGCAACGGGACCTACAGCTTATTGTGGGATCCGAACCGCATTATATCGAGAAATGAATTTCTAATCAGCTGGAAACGAACTCGGGTTACCAGATTAATAGTCGTGTAGTATACAAGACTCGTCCAGTGAGGAAATAAATTTGAGAAAATTTTAAACAGCGACTGGCCGCTCACCATTCTAAATTTTAAAACTTGGAACGATTCTAAATTTCAAAACTTGGAACAAATGATTCTAAATCTTAAAACTTGGAACAAATTATTCTAAACTTCAAAATGTATAAAAAATTATTCTCAATTTTAAACCCTGGAACTATTCTAAATTCTAAAAGTTGGAAAATAATTCTAAACTTCAAAAATTGGAACAAATGATTCTAAATCTCTGATATATCCTCTGGCAGAAACCAAAAACAATACACTGAATGCAAAGATAATAATAATAATAATAATAATAATAATAATAATAATAATAATAATAATAATAATAATAATAAGTTTACTATGAAACCCAATAAGAGAAAAGGTCGAGTCTTCTCACAACTCCAAGGCAGAAGTTTCTATTTGATAACAACAGAAGGTTTCCCATCGGGAACTTCCAGGCCTCGAACGAGGCAAACAGAAAACCCGGGAAAAGAAAGTCTATCGAAAAGGTGCATAATATCTAGTTACTCTTGAGGATGAAGGGGAAGACATACGCGAACTTCTTTAATGAAAAAACTTTCATTCACCACAAATTTTTCCGATAACAGCACATTTTTCCTTGTGAACGCGATATTAAAACAACGGAAGGCAGAGCGAAATTCATTATTCTCAGCTGGGCGATGACGACGACTGTCATTTCTTATCGCCAAGATCCTAACCTGCTTTTCAGTTCTGTTTTAGCTGTCTGTTTGACGCGTTAAAGCAACCGGGATATGTAAATCAAGCAACAAACAGGATTTTTGTCAAATTATACGTGTGTCTACAACAAAAATCTTCGGGTAACAGGTTGCGTGTTTAGACTTGCCGTCGTTCAGCCCAAACACAAACTCTCTTTTCACCGTCCTTTACAATGTTTGCATGAGGAAGTTATCATGGTCTGAGCTTTGGGATGGTATTAACGTTCCAAAATGACAGAATTCACAGTCTTAGCTATCTCTTACATAAAATCACCCCAGATGCACGTATTAATGCAGTAAGTTAACAACCAATTTACTGGTCATATAACACTACAGAGGTAACCACGTATAAATGTAATTACAATTAAGGAATCTTATGTGAATATTTTGGTAAATTAAGCGGGCATATGCATATTTCCCACCTGACCGCAAGTCACTCACGGTGGTTTCGGCTATTTGGTCCCGGTTTGGTCTGTTTCACTTGTTAAGGGTTGGTTTCGATTACCTGGCCCCGGTTTGGCAAGTTTCACTTTATTTTTATTTATTTATTTATTTTTATTTATTTATGTATTTTTATTTAAGTTCTTAATTGGACCAATATATATATATATATATATATATATATATATATATATATATATATATATATATATATTACATATTATGATTGGCATTTCCAATGTGTTGCTGTGGTTAAGTTGTCCAACAAGAGTGCTGTACTATGGCATTTACAGAATGCGGTAAAAGAGGAGTATGCTAGACTTGGAAGAACAAAGATAAACTTTATTAAGAGCTAGCCGAGAGATATATGTAATAAATACATTTTAGAATTACATAATCTGTAAATAAAAACCCATGACCTGAGGTCACTGGCGAATTAGGAGGGTCCTACGTGACCAAGGCAAATCTAGATCACGCTATGCGATGTCTGCAGTAGCCTGGTTTAAGTTTGTTTAGAAATGTCATCATGTTGTATATTGTCGACCTTTCACAAACACCTTCCATGGGAAGCGGTTGACCTGTTAACCTACGCCGGAAACTTGTAACTTCCGAGCCGGCGGACTACGTATGTTTTTATGTGAATCGCTGAGATAGCTAATGTTTCGCTATCGACGTGATGCTCTAAGATTTCAGTTCATTTCTAGCGACAAAACGGAACGGTCTCACGACCGAACTGTCTCTCTTGTTATGGAGTTACAGAATAAAGTTGTTGTACTATTTTCAACTTATCCGTTTGAATCATCTCCTTTACTTTAAGAAGAACCACTCTACTAAGATATCACATAGGAGAAAGAAGGAACCAGAAATACTTACGAATGACAGTCGTAAGGAAAAACAAACAGTCTTTCGCAAAAGCGAAACGACTAAAATTGGTGGCAGCTATTGACGAAGAATAAGATTAACAAGACCCATATCAGCCGACCGAAGAACTGCAATCACCAACTTCCACCTATAAATCAATAATAAACAGAGGAAACGGGATCCTCAATCAACGCAACATTTTATGAAGACGAAGATATGTCCTTCATCGAGAAGAATACAAGCATCAACATCGACGATTGAGTGACTGTTGTCACATATCTCCGAGAATCAACACCGGACGAGAGCAGCATCGAACATCAACAGAAAGAAGAAACACATAAAGGAAACAATGCGCGATCACTAGCAAGGACGCGAAGAGTAGGCCAAGAGGAAGCAACGCGAGGAAGGAGGCTGTGACGTCATCAATCTTGGACTTCTTCATGCAACGCGAGGAAGGAGGCTGTGACGTCATCAATCTTGGACTTCTTCATGCAACGCGAGGAAGAGAGGAGACCGTGACGTCATCACGACTTCCGACGCGAGGACGAGAAGAAACTGTGACGTCATCAGATGTTAACAATCTATCCCCATATAAATCAGAGCTAAGTAGAATTTTATCTATTCAGGTTTTTTCTCAGTGAAGTGTTGTTCATCAGGAGTCGATCGTCCAGTATTCTGGGGGTGAGTTATATAGTCTTAATCTTCATTCATTACAGGAATCAATCTTCAAGCTACGACTTTAAGCCCGCAGACTTTTTTTTCTTGTTGTTGCTAATCGTTTTCTTGCAGGAATTCTCCGTATAATATCTTTATCAAATTATCTGTACTTATATGATCCTTTTTGTGGGTTTTTCCTATTATTTGCAACACATTTTTATTTTATATTGAATATGCGTTTGCGCAGTGGACGTTCGTATCTGTACAGTGCTAGTGAAACAGTTAGGAATCGTATCAGTCGGAAAAAACACGCATACAAGAGGAACACCTATAAAACCAAAAATCCAGAAGTAAAACTAACTTGGTTCAGGACACAAATTTTTCCTGTTCAAGGTCCTGGAGGTAAATATCGTTATGGGTTCTTCGAGTTCTACGTGTAAACAAGCTTCTATGGCTCAGCCTAGTGTTGTAGGACGGGAGGCAGTAATTGCCGACCGGTTAAATGAACATCAGGAAAACTTACGTAACTCCACGTGGGTTACAAGATCCAATATTGCAGTGAATATTTTCATATACTTGGTATATTTAATCTGTATGGCAGTCATGTTGCCTGTAGCTTTGGTGCGGTATTGTGTTAAAAAGCTAACGCCTGACAATACGGAACTAGGTGTGTATAAACAGGTAAAAGCACACATGTCTAATTATACTGACCTTGATCCCTTGCTTACTCAAGCTTTTGCAAAAAATGAGGATAAGCCACAACAAGTAGACGAAGTTAATCATAATCAAACAGCAGGGATGACTTGTTACAATTACAATAGGCCAGGTCACGTAACGTCAGACTGTCGGACACGTTTTTGTTCAATTCATAACAGTACCACACATTCATATAATCGTTGCTACTCGCGGAATCAACGGCAGAATCCTAAAAACACGCAAACAGTTACCTATGTAAACAAAAAGGAAGGTCCTCAGTACTATAAAAACAAACAAGCAAACAGGAATGCTGCTCAACAGCAGGAACAAACAAATCTTGCTTCAGGTACCTCTGTTCCTGGGCCGTCTAGCCAGAACTTGCAAGGTCAAGCGAATTTTCAAGGAGTGCTTAACGAAGCAAATACCACGTAGTTAGCTCCAAGGGGGGAGAGGACGATGTTGGGTCATCAATATCAACATCTTTTGTATCAAATAATCAGTTTAATCATTTATCAGATCATTGTGAGACAATCGATTTTCCTATGAAACACACGGCCGAATCCATAAAATCTGTGCAGGTTCCCGTAGATTTGCAACAAATTCACGCAATCATAAGTCAAGACGAGTTACGACCAACCTTACATGCAGTAAATTTGGACCATAAGTCATTTACTTTGTTCTTTGATTCTGGTAGTCCACGTAATATCATGGATTTAAGGACTCATCATTTACTCTTTTCAAACTTCCCTATAGAGAAGTCCGGAATAAGACTCTCGGGTATAGGAAATAATGAATTAAATGTGGTAGGAGTAACTCATGTTCAGTACAAGGTCGGTAAGCGCACGTTTTCCGATACCTTTATCGTTGTACAAAACATTAATATGTATCCCGCAGTAATTATCGGATACCCGTCTTTGGGCACTCAAAAAAATATTACCTTATGCCCTGCAAAACACGGCGTGTATATCAAAGGAAAATTCTATAAGTCTTCTAATACCCTAAAATCAGTTTTAGATTAATAAAGAGACAGACAGAGTAGTAACATATATTAAAGAAACCAATCACTTGTCTCATAAAACCAAGAAATAATCCATGCGAACCAACAGAATTCTCGCTCGCCCGTAATATCAGCTTGCACGCAAACTCTCGAGCCGAACGTAACTTCGAACATATTAGTGCGTGTAAAGAAAACCTTGCCGGGATCTGAAATGTTAATCCTTTCCGACACTCTGAAAACACACGGATTATTCGTCACCCAAGCCATTTATACAGTCAGCTCACAACAACAATGTAACATTGTTAAGTCTGTAATCATTTGAATACCACTTAGTAATCCACAAAAATCAACATATCTTGGATGTGGAAGTTTATAAACATCGCATTCTTACCGTAGCTGAGATCAATCACGCTCAATCAGTTGCGGATGAATCCCTTTTGCAATCTATAAAGAACAAAATCTATAAGGACATTCAAGAAGAAGAAATTCAGCAGGAATTTTTAATCTTTTAACTGAATATCATGAGTATTTTTTCCACTACGGATGGAACCTTAGGAAAACGGATGTCATCGAGCATCAAATAAGGCTAAAGGACAAACAGAAAGTAATCTATGTACCTTCGTACCGACTTCCTATGAAATTTCAGAATGAGATAACTGAGGAAGTAGGTGGAAAATGCTAAAAGAAGGAGTCATTAGGAAATCAAAACAGCCCTTATAATTTTCCGTTAATAGTAGTACCGAAAAAGATCGAACTTGGCGGATATGCGTCGATTTTCGTCGCTTAAATGAGGAAACAATCCCTGACCGCTTCCCAGTACCATGTACTGACGATATTCTATCTCTACTAGGTCAGAACAAATATTTCACCAGCTTGGACCTACTAAAAGGCTTTCATCAGATTCCGTTGGAAGAAGAGAGTATCCCATACACGGCCTTCAGCACAGCCAGGGGACATTATGAATTTTTGCGTATGCCTTTTGGTTTACGTTGTGCTCCTATAACTTTTACTAGAATGATAAACATTGTGTTTGGAGACTTGTTAGGAGATATCCTAAATGCCTACATGGACGACCTAGTAATCTTTTCTAATACCTTAGAAGAACATCTACGTAAATTAGAGTTAGTGCTACAAAGACTAAGGCAGCATAACCTAAGGGTAAAGATAAGTAAGTGTGAATTTCATGACGAATAACTCAAGTCCAGTAATATCCAATTTGACGGGGGCATGTTCTGATTTCTTCTGATAGGAAATCATTTACAGTCATTAAAGACTTAGATAAACTCACTCACTGTTCAGAAGCCATGAATAATAAAGTTTGTACAGCCGACTCTTTTGAATTCTATCCTATATCAATGGATTCATGTGAGTTAGGCATAGTGCTAAACGGCTCTCTCTCTCATACACGCGAAGGTTGTCTGAAGAAACTTTATCCCTTTTACAGTGATAAGTTCAATTACAGAATGAATAATGGCTCCTGGATCCGATACGACAAAGACGGTTTTAAAGTCGTATGCCCGGACGGGACCACCGCCCATTCCCCAATCTTTGTAGCAGCTGATAGTTGTACGGGGACATCTACAAACTACACCGTCAGAGGGGTCAACACGATAATACGTGAGAAGGCGTATTTTGCGAACTATACCTGGGCGTCTACATTATCCATCACTACCTCTCCCATACAATGCGCGGTGGCTCATCGTTTGAAGCAACTGGCTGAGATGAACCGACGCGTCACCGACTTATGCAGGTGGAGAAAATCTTCGTTACTACGTTCTGCTGGCCGTGTTCAGCGTGACGGCCATATTGGTTATCGCCATCAACATCTTTGCTTGGTGTAGGCTGAGGCGTACACAGAAGGATCTCCAAGGAAACGTATTGTCCCGTCCAGATGACGTACCCGTTACGCTCAAGGCGTTTGCGTTCAGGGCCGCTTGAAACTGGCCATTTCATTTGGTGCCTAGGAAAATTGTCTGGAATTGTGTTG
>NC_061105.1:30762943-30807943 GCF_015104395.2 Macrobrachium nipponense
CATGCCTTATGCAAAAGTTTGATGGGAAATTTCATCCTATAGCTTTTATAGCAGGAAGTTCAGGACAAAAGGCAGTAACGAGAAGTCCATGGCCACCATACGATAAGGAACGCCTTTGCAATAGTGTCGAGCTTAGTTCATTTTAAAATGTTACTGATGGGGAATAAAGTAGAAGTCCTTACAGACCCACAAACCGTTACTTGATCTTTTTAATAAACCCGATTTGTCTCCAAAAGAGCTCGATGGTTTCTAACTATCAGAGATTTTGATGCAAAGCTCAAATATATAGAGGCAAATTTAATGTTGTCGCGGACGCTTTGAGCAGGAGTTTTCATGACGCGGAAGGTTTCCAAGTCGCGCAGGTCACTAACGAAGCCATACAATGGGATATACCCCTCATAGAGCTAAAGCAAGATGATCGTATCCTATACCGAGTAAACCTTTTCAGAGAATACATATGGACGTCTTAGGGAATTTTTGTGAGTCTAGATACGCGAACAAGTACTTGCTAGTGATAATAGATGAACTTACGAGGATAGTAGAAATTTTCCCACTTAAGCATAAAACGGCCGAAGAAGTAGCCATAGCATTTTTCAATGGTATCGTTTGCAGATACGTTTCACCCGAAGTTTCTATTAACCGACAATGGGAGGGAATTTGTGAACAAAACCTTGGAGTGTTTAGCTGAATTCATGGGAATACAGAAAGTAACAATTATTCCATACAGACCCCGAGGCTAATGGGTTGTGCGAACGAGCGAACAGGAAAGTGCTCGAAGCGCTCAGAAAAACGGTAGGTGGTAATGATAGAAATTGGGACAGATATATTAACGTTGTTAGACATAGCATTAACACCATGGTTAGCGATTCAATTAAATCAAATGTCACCTTTTGAAGCTTTGTTTGGTTATCCAGCGCGAGGCACATTTGATTTGTTAACTACGCCTCACCAGGGGGAGGATACAGTTGAAGCGCTGATATCCACAGCAAGAGAGAGACACGCATGTCTTAGCCGTAATCTCGAGTCCACAACCAGAGATATGGTTTCAAAAGAGTATTAGTAAATCATCTGATCCCAAGATCAATGTCGGTGATAAGGTATTTTTTAAAACTTAACGTGAGAAATTGAGTTAAATTACAAACTAGGGCCCGAAGTTTGAAGGTCCTTTTAAAGTCATTGAAGAGAAAAATTGGAAATGGAGGTTTGTAGTTTTAAATGAAAGAACAGGTCAGTCGAAGCTAACACATACGTCGAAATTATTGAAAAGAATTGGTTGTGGCAATTAATATATGATAGCGCAATTGCATTCATTTTTCCTTTTTTTTTCTTGTTATCTGCTTTTGTAATTTGATGACAGAATGGCTGGTTTGCAATTTTTTTTCCTTCTCCTTTGTTTCCTTCGAATGTTTTTCTCTCTTATTGTATGTAAGTCTGCGGCGTTTTGGCGTAAAGATTTCGGGGTTAATATTTTTCGGCAAATGTTTGCTTTAGCTGAGAACGAGATGGTTTTTTTTAGCGTGGGGTCAGTAATTAAATAGAGGAATTATTTATGTCACCTTGAGTGGTTTTATTATTAAGATGATGGTTTATGTATAAATGAGATGGTTCTGGGGGGTGTGCTTACGAAGATCAGTACTGAACATTTTTTTTTGAGAATCATGAGTTTCTAGCGTCGCGAGTCTGATTATGCTGCAATGCTCAGCACCTGACGTGTTCATAGGTGGGTTTCTTTTTGCTGAAGTTGCTGTAAGGAGTCCGGTTGCGAACCTTCCCTTTGGAATTGATGACTCGGGGATTTGCACGGTTTTCGGATATGCCGATTATGACATTTCACGAGAACGTGTCATATAAGGGGATTTTTTTGTGTCTTGTCGATAGGGTTGCTGCGCTAGCAGATTCTGTAACGGTACACATTCCTTTTTGGGAAAAGATGTTTGAATTATATATGTTTTTTTTTTTTTCTTTCTTAACGTCGTCCGAGATGATTAAACAACTGGTGGTTTTCTTTTTCTTCTCTATGTGCGCTGTGTAATGGGGAGGGGAAAGTTCACTTATCTATTGTTGTAGTTATCTTTTTTTTTTTTTTCTTTTTTTATTATTTTCTTCTTTTTTCTTACGAGAAGATGTTTGCAATGAGGGTTAAGCTTCTAAATAGCATTTATCTATTAGATAGAAGATAAATAATTTTGTCATGGGTATGTGGGTTGGGTTGGATAGAACGGGGTGTTCGGCATTATATTTTGTAAGGAGGCTAGTTATATAAACCATAAAGGGGTTTTTACTGTTAGACTTTATGAGTTCTCTTTTGATAGTGTGTTTGTCAGATATGGGATTATTTGTGAGAATTCAGTAGGTAAAGATTATTTGGTTTAGCGAGGAATTTTTCTTTTTCTAATATTTGATTAGTAGATTGAATATATTAATTAGTGAACGAATTTGTGGGTAATTAAAACAAGACTTTCGTTTATTTTATGACCATGTAGACCTTTTAAATACGGACACACAATGACTTTGGAGAATTCCCAACTCTACGTGAGGATGCCAAGGGGAGACGACTTCGTTCTACAGTACCAGATTGAGTCAAGTCTACACACGAAGGGCATTTTTGTGGACTGCCTTGGCAAAGGATGAGATGTCTTCGATATAATTTCTGGGATAACCAGGAGTCTACAGTCTTCGATGAGGCGGGTGGTCGAGTAGCACTTGCATAGAATAACGGGGTGGTGACCACGTTTACTTCAGTAGAAAACGTCGAATCTACAGTTTCTTTAGCGACGGGTGAGGGTGTTGGATACACTCATGAGGTCGCCAGACGCTGAATAATGGCGCGTGCCGAGTTGTTCGAGTTAGGTTACGTACTCGACCTGCGTCTACAACAATTCGCTCATTCTACAGGGATCCCAGCTGTTTGACAGTTCCTGCACGATTCTTACAGACTTCTTCATGGTACTTAGTCGGCGTGTCTACAACTCGTCGATAAAGGTGTTTCACCGACACCTTCACGGAAGCCATAAGGCGGTTCGAATCCCGCCTACAGTTGAGTCCATTACTGTCCCGCCACTCAAGATGAGTGGTGAAGATGAACCTTTTTTTTTTTCGATGACCGCTATACTATACCAATAGTAATGATCATGTTAGCCGCTATACTGATCGCCATTTGTGTACTTGGAGTCCTTAAACTTTTATGCATTCGACGAAGCACAAGTGCTCCGGCAACAGAGGTGGCTTAGTCATGTGGTACAGATACATTGGGCATTGTAGTTGCCGATATGTTGTGAGACGGGAGTGCATTATTTTCTTTTTTGAGCCAGCTCTGGTTTTATATATATTGTAAGACGCTTGTGTGTCCTAGAGCTAGGCGGGTGCTAGCATGGGGTAGCCGAGCTCCTATAGAGAGGTGAAAGAGGGGAATGGCTAATGAATATGTTTAAAGTGTTTTATATAATAATAAAGTCACATAGCTCTGCTCGCCTAGAGACAAGGGTGGTACACTGCAAAGTTTACAGGGGAGAGAATGGTATTTGCTGAACAAGCAACTTGTCTCAGAGGTCGTTCCCCGTTTGCGAGGCATGTGCATTCGTTTGTACGCGTATTACAGGCCTACTGGTTCATGGTACTTGTGGAAGACGCATTCTTGTGCAAAGGAGAGAACAAGCGGTTGCTCTAAGTGTCGGGAGAAAACGCCCATCGAAAAGGTAAGACACGTTCTTTAAAAACTTAGAAAATCTGTTACCTTTTGGAAAAGAGAGAGAAGTGTGGAAATATTCTCTTACGTAATACTTTTGAAAAGAGTGACGTGGGGGTGTCTATATAACTATATCTTTATTACAGATGGGTCCGATTCCATGGTTGATTAGGAATGGGATTCTCTAACTGACTAATACTAGACAATGTGACTTGTTTGGGGTTTGAGAGTGTAACCTTAGTCCGGAAGGTAGAATGTTATCTTATTGGTTTTCTTTATGGGCAGATTTGGGTATTTGTGCCATTATGACTTGTTAATCATTTGTTCTTTGTTATAACCAATTGCTTTGGGAAATAAATATTTTTTGTATATTTGCCAGTCCTTAATAAAGCCTCGTGACATCTTACAGACAGGGCACCGTTGGCAACAGGTAAGAGTTCCCAGTTTGTGTAGTTTAGGGAATAAAGGGGGTGTGTATATATATCTATATCTATATATATAAGATATATATATATATATATATGATAATATATCTATCTCTATAGATAATATTATAGTATATATATATATATATATATACTATATATATCATAATATAATCTATATAATATATATCTATATATATATATAAATATATCTATAATATCTATAATATATTTATATATATATATATATAATATATATCTATAATATATATATAGAGGAGAGAGAGAGAGAGAGATGAGAGAGAAGAGAGAGAGAAGGAGGAGATGAGACGAGAGAGGAGCTCGAGATCGTGGAGGATACGTGGAGGGGAAGAGGTGATGGAAGACGATAGAGAGAGCGAAGAGAGAGAGGAAGAGATATATTATATATATATGATATTATATAATATATATATATATATTAATTATATATTATATATATAATATATATGGGGATACAATCCACAATGAAGTAAAATCCTTCTTGTAGTTTAAAATATATATTCTTGTACAGGATTAAAGCTTTCGACCATCAACTGTGGTCTTGTTCACTAAAGTGAACAAGACCACAGTTGATGGTCGAAAGCTTTAATCCTGTACAAGAATATATATTTTAAACTACAAGAGGATTTGACTTCATTGTGGATTGTATCCCCATTTACTTAGAGGTACGACATAGTACCTGGCTTCTGCATATATATATATATATATATATATATATATATATATATATATATATATATATATATATATATATATATATCATCATAAGAAGAGGTAAAGGTATGTCTCATGTATGTACAAGATTATTGCCGACGTTTCGCACCTTGTGATGTACCGTCACGGCTGGAGAAATTATCTTTTACCATAAATACATAAACTATAGTCACTTATGTACCATAAAGTTTTTTATTCTTAAAATTAAAACAATATTTTATACAAAAACCATAAAAACGCACATAAGACTAAAAGAAACTCCTGCCAAGGCAAGAGCTTAAAAGTGACTAAAAGAGAAAGAGAGAAAATAAACATATGAAGATACCGACAACGAACGTCGAAAGTAGACAAATAGTGCAGCAAATAGTTAGAAAAATACTTCAGTCTGTGATAAAAGCATGAAATCTGGCACATTAAGTACTGATCTTAACCCCTCCTTTGAAAAATCTGGGTATCCTTGCAAAATTTCCATACAGCCACCTTTTTTCAAATTGGCCGCTAGTTGTTCCTATTTCTGATACTGAGAAAATCATTGTTGAAATAAATACTCAATTGTTATAAAGATAATGTCTTCCTGGGTAGTAGAGTTGATTGAAGATATCACCAGAACTCCTACTACTACTACTACTACTACTTACTACAGGGTGTTTCGAAATTAGAGCTCCCCCCCCCCCCCCCCCACAGCATAAACTAAAATTGATATGGACAAAAACAAAAGTAATTCAGAACAGGTATTTATTTAAGTTTCTCTCTGAGTATTTAATATTTTGTGTTGCCTCCATCTGCCTGTACCACAGCTTGCAAATCACAAAAAAGCCAAGACTCAAATTCCATTTCCCTGAGCACTTTGGTCACCTCTCTTCGCAGGTCGTCAAGGCTTGTATAACATCATAGTTCACTGTGAGCGCTTCAACACTATCCTTTAAGATACTACCAATGTTTTCACACACATTAAGGTCAGGGGAGCTACCTGGAAATTCACGTGACGAGAAGAAATCGATACCACAGTTTTGAAGCAGCTGCTGTGTCTGAAACATGGTGCCTTTAAACATGGTGCCTTTAAACATGGTGCCTTATCATGCAAAAATGGGACTTCTTCAACAGATAACACATTTTCATGATCTTTGAGGAAAGGAAATACTCCACCAGTAAGCACAGTTTCTCTGAAGTATTCGCCATTCCATGACTCTCCTTTTTCTTTGATGATCCACATTAACCGTTTGGCTGTAAAACAGAGAAAAATTCCCAAACATTCAGGAAATTTCCTAACTTGGCGATAGCTCACATCATGGCTGACATCATCCAACTTTGCAGCCCAAATGATGTCATTTTTATGGTTTGGCTTCCTGACTGTGTAAATGAGGAACTCATCTGATGCGGCAACATGGAGAAAGTCAGTTTCATCCCAATCTTTAAGAAATGAACCACAAAACCATGCAAGGTCTTCTCTCTGTTGCTGAGTGATGTTGGGCTTGCTGATAACATGAAATGGCTTGATACCTGATTTTTTCAACTCACGATATACAGCACTAAAATTTCTCTTCTTTCCCCTTTTTGTTTCTAGTTCAAGTGCCAATTTATGTAAAGACTTTCTTGGTCTACCCACTGCCTCAGCTTCGATGTCTTTTGACTCCTGAGAAAGGACTTCAGGCCTTCCAGATTCTCATTCTTTTTGCAATGACAGTCATATGGATTTTTGTTCCAGCTTCTTTCAACCAAGGATTCATCTCTTTTAATGTATTTAGCTATCCAGGAATGTGAAATGAAGGATGCGCCAGCATCCCTGGCCTCTATGAAGGTTATAGCCCGGATTCAGTCAATCCATCTGATTTCCTCTGAGTCATTAGCCATGGCTGTATCTAACTGTCACTCAGTCTGAAAATACGAGAAATGTAAAATGAATAATATCTTAATAGAAACTTAAGATAATGTACTTGGAGATAGGCTATAGCAGAAAACTTCATAATTTTCCATTTGTTCTGTGGAGGGGGGCTCTAATTTTGAAACACCCGGTATATTTACCACTGTTGTAAAGGTAGCGTACAAAATGGCTACCATGAAACATTCTGTTTAATAACTATTCAACTAAGAAAGAGATACAAAAATTTTTATCTGCTCCTACATTTATGAGCCCAGAGAATCTGTTTCTAGCATTTCTATTAGTCTATTAATAATATTACATCTTGGGAAAGGACTCTATAATGCTACTGAAAAGTATACAAGCACAAGACTATAATGGAGTATGATAACAAAGTATCTTATCTATGTTTGAGCACTGTCCCCATGTCTTTAAACATAAAATGAAGGCAAGATTGTAAAGGTAAAGATGCATGGTGTCACCCTTAAGTGTGACGAAATTCTCATTCACTTGTATCTGGGGCATCATTTGCAATATTACAGTTACACCTCACATTTGCAGCTACACAAAGCTGTTCATGACAGCCCAAGCCTGTAGCATTTGCACTTGCCATGGCAACCAGACCTGCAGCCACATTTTGTAAGGTATTCACAACTCTTTGCAATTGGGGAGATGGCTGTCCAGAAGACTTTCCAGTCTGGCGCAGAATTGCCAGACCACATACACAACCTGGCTGATATGCTGAATGTTTGGTGCAAACAAGTCAACTCTGGCCTTATCCACACTGTCAACAGTGTTTGACCTGTTATACATACATGAGGACCACAAACATCTCCAGAATCTCCAAATCACAATCTTCGATGGTTGGTGGATACTTACCGAGTTTGGAAATAAAAACTGGAGTCGCCTCTGGAATGTCCCCTACCTGCCATGCTGTTTTCTTTCCTTTTTTTCATATACAAGGGCCCGTTGTGATCCTAGCAGGTCTGAGATTGGCTTTGGCACTGCACCACTTGGTGACAGGTTTTTGGGGTTGCAGGATGCAGAGGGGATATTTGCGAAGGAGTTGGGTAGCTCAGGTACAGATTTTACCCTCTCTGGCCCAAACTGTACTAGCTGATGCCTAGTAATTTTCTAGATGTGGTTTATGGAGAAAATATGTACTAAATTCCATGATTGTATCATTAACAGCAGTATTGTAGTGAAATATTTATCTGCTTCACTAAAACCGGTAATTAAGCTATAAACAGTTGGGTGGATGATGATTGGGTATTTAGTCTTAGTACATTTATTTTGATCAAAATAGACTCTCAACACCATCAGCTCCTTGTCCTTATTGGCAGATCCAAACACTTTAAAATCCTTTATTTCCAAGCAGGCACCATAAATTTGTGA
This sequence comes from Macrobrachium nipponense, assembly GCF_015104395.2. NCBI lineage: Eukaryota > Metazoa > Arthropoda > Malacostraca > Decapoda > Palaemonidae > Macrobrachium > Macrobrachium nipponense. The sequence goes on from NC_061105.1 coordinate 30,771,063, forward strand.
ATGGACACTTCAGGATTGGACTATCTGCAACCCGTCCTGAAGTTGACTCCTTGATGAGCAGAAAAACAAACCCGGAGCAGCATCCTAGTGCATCCAAGGTAGGTTCTTGGACTACATCTAGGACAGGTAAATATTTATTTATTTATAAATAATATTGGATATCACGGGAGGGATCAGTCTGTCCTTAACTCTGAAAAAAGGTAACCAAAAGAGAGGACAGAATTAATAGATTCCTCAGAGTTCTCAAACGAAACAAGATCACTGATGAAAAAACTTTCTGTCTATTACATATTTCCAAATGTTAACGCTGGATTTCAGTGAATTCTTGTGGATGAGTGGGGTAAATTGATTAGCAATTTAAATGAATACCTTTGAGCAAAATAATTTCATTCTCCACAATGGGGGAAATGTTTCTCTGAAAATCAAGCCACTCAGTATCTTTCTCGATTTACCTTTATCCTACCAACGTTCCTTAAATGGAACATGATTTTCTAGCCATTATATTCCAATAAGAAATATATTAAAAAAAGTTTTTCCATTTCCGGGGCATTGGTCAAAATAAGTTCTTTTTTCCAGAAAGTATTTAACAACTTCTAATTTGAAATAATTCCTTTCACAAAGATTTTAAAAATGTTAAAAACTGCCAATTTTACGCATCCCTGAGTAAATGTCTTGTATTTATTGTGATGAAAATGTAATATTTCTTTATCATTGTCTAAAACTACTTCATATAGTGGAAAATAACCTGCCATGTCACAATATACAATTTTGTGTCATTTTGTGTATAATAATATGAAAACAAAATTTATGTTCCATTTAGGGAACATTGTATGGTTACAATATCTAATTTAGTGGTTTGTAATAAACTTGCTAAAGAAAGAACTGGTCTTTCATGTTTTTATAATCCTTGATCGGTGTAATGATTTGTGGAATTTCTTGACTTTATGGTACTTGCTGCAGATTTGGATACAGTAGATGACTCCTACTGTCATTTGTTATATAGAGAAGAAACGTCACCATACACACACTTTTGACGTGGATGACTATTCAACTCTTCAATATATTGATATACCATGCAGGTTAGTATCTCTCTCTCTCTCTCTCTTGATTCCTGACTCCTTGCAGCAGTGAGGAGGCTTACGGGTTAGTAGCACAGCTTTTGTGCTGCTGATCCATGTAATTTCGTCATATATATATATATATATATATATATATATATATATATATATATATATATATATATATATGTGTGTGTGTGTGAATGTATGTATTACTCTACCTTATATTACCTAATAATTACTTAGTCGCTAACAAGCAATGTCTTATTTGATATTTACTTATGTATTCAGCAATAAAATGCTAAAGATCACAATATTTTTCTTTTTTACAGAAAATGGATGAACGCTCGTTTTATGGGGATCGCAAAGTTACAAAAATGACACTGATGAATGTGAAGAATCGGTTACAGGAAAACAAAGAGGAAAACTACCTAAGCGGAAAAAGAATTGTGCATTTGATAAGACTCTTCCTTCTGCTGATATCCTTATACCAGATGATTTGCTACAACTAGATGATTCTTCACAATATACAACTTGGAGACAGGTATTTTCAGACGAGATAGTAACTTACATTACAGATCAAAGTAAACTCTTTACAAATCGTGATCACAACAATCCTAAATCTGACGTCTCAGAAAAAGAAGTATATTGTTATTGTCAGGCTACCATTCCTTACCCGAGCAGCAGCATTACTAGCCAACACAGCCAGATTTGGGGGTACCTTTGGTATCAAATACAATGAGCAAGGAAATAAGATGAGCAAGATTTCTCCAATATATAACATGCTAAATGATCGACTGGTTCAGTTTGGTGTATTTCACCAACTTCTAAGAGTTGATGAATCAATGGTGCCGTATTATGGTCGCCACAGTGCCAAAATGTTTTTAAGAGGAAAGCCAATTTGTTTTGGGTACAATATTTGGAGTCTCTATGGAAATGATGGTTATCCATACCATTTGAAGTTGTATCAAGGAAAGGAAGAAGGAAGGAATCAGCCACTTGGAAGGAGTGTTATTACTAAAATGGTTGATGTGATTTCATCACGCTCAAATATTGAAAAGCACAAATTTTACTTCGATAACTTTTTTACAAGTTACGATTTATTGGTACAGCTGGCTGAATCTGATGCTAAGGCAACTGGGACAATTAGAGAAAATCGCAGTGCTGGAGCAGCAAAAGCCTTGTCGACCACAAAAGAACTACAAAAGATGGAGAGGGGCACATTTGATCATCGCTGTGATGGGAAAGTCTATGTTGCAAAATGGAATGACAATGCTGTTGTGGGCATTGCAAGTAATTGGGAAACTTATGATCCTGTCCACACTGTGAAGAGGCGAGAGAAAGGTGGAGTAAAAGATGTTTCACAGCCGCATCTCATCAATTCATAAAACAAAGGAATGGGTGGTGCTGATCTTATGGACCGACTTTCTGCTTCCTATCGCCCAATGATTAGAGGGAAAAAATGGTACTGGCCCTTATTTCTAAATGCAGTAAATGTAGCTGGAATTGCTGCTTGGATGGTGCACTGCAAAATTGAGAAGAATTACTTGTCCCTCTTAGATTTTAGAAGGCAAATAACACTGTCACTGTCTCTAATAAAATCTGAAGGCACAGTAAGGCAGGTACCACAACCCAGGTATCCCACTGGTGCAAACGCTCTTCCAGTTGACATTCGCTATGATGGAGTAAATCACATTCCGACAACAATCCAAGGAAGATGCAAAATTTGCAAGAAAAATACAAAATGTAATGTACGTTTGCATGACGAAAGGGGATAGAAATGCTTTGAGAATTTTCATAAGTAGGAAAAGTTTGAAAATTGTCATAAGGCTTAGAAGTTATAAAAGGAATGCAATGTCTAATATAATGAATGTAAAGATATCTCATATATTTCCTTTTCAATTTATTTTGCATATGAATTTACATGGGACACCACCAATGTACCCAACTTCTATATATTTTGTAGTTCAAGAAAATCATCTGCGAATGACATTCGATTATCATTAACCATCCAATGTTCCTTCCATGGAACATGCTGTAATTCCTTTGTCAAAACAGATAGGGTTCTGAAATTTTGTGTGGATCTTAGTTATCATAGAGAGGTTTCCATGAAAATTAGTATGGCTGGTAGGATAAAGGTTAATTCAAGACTTTTTCAACTACAGTTAAGCAGCAACAAAAGCAGCGATAATTTTCGATAAAGGCTTCCATGAATTAATTCCTATGATAAAAGGATAAATTGATTTAACAATGAGTTAAAGGTCTAGTTACCTCCAATGTTATCATTAAGGTGTTCTTAACGTTCAAGAGATGTAATCGTGGCCACAGTGAGTGTCTTAATGTTTCCTTAAATTTGTTCTTAGATGCATTCGTTTTACTTTCACTTAAGTTACCAAGGGCTTAATGGCATTATTATATCATGTGTACCATCACAGCTGGTTTGCAATGAGGGCGTTGGCTGTCCAGAAGACTTTATTTTTACTTAAGTCACCAAATACTTAATGGTATTATTATAACATGTGTACCATCACAGCTGGTTTGTTTTCCATTCACAGTCAAGCTATATATAAGCAAGTAATTAGAATGGACTTGTCCTTATATCCAGGTAGCATGAGGGTGTATAAAATGATGGAAGTAAAGGAAGTGGCACAGTTTGCGCAATGAGAATTCATGTGCTCTCCATTTGTGTCTGCAGTAGGTGATGCCGAGAAATTTTTTGTTCACACGGTTCATCCTCAATTCAAAATGAATGACGTGACAGTGAGTATTTTCACGTTTCTAACTAGGGTACCCCTCGTTTAACCCTTTCGCTTATGACTTATAAACAATTACGTCTGTGGGCAGTGGCAGGAACTCGAACAGTAAGCGTAGAAATGTTTAAACCTTTATTTGGTCGAAGGCGTATATCTCCGACAATTTTCAAGGTAGACCGCTCAATTTTGTTAAATTCTGCAGCTGATTACTCATTCTTTACACTGGCATTAAAAAAAACCACACAAAATATCTTATGTAGGGGAAATAAGAAATAATAAATACGAGATACGAGAAAATTTTGCACTTTTCCCCAAAAAAATAATTTCCGCTCCAAACATTTTTGGATGAAGTCATCGTTGTAAATCCATAATATACCCAAATAAATTACGTAGGTTTTGCAACTCCAAACTTATAATTACACCAATGATTATATAAAAAAATGAAGAACAATGTAACAAGTTTTCCTTAAAATAAGAGGCAGCCAGACAAGTGTTCGTTGCTCTCTCTCTCTCAGTGAGAAAGATAAATGATGAACTTATAGAATAAAAATGTTAAAATAATACAATACAAATATACATACATTTTACATACAGCATAAATCTCTCTCTCTCTCATGAGCGCACTGGCTCGCGCACGCAGAAAAAAGGTAAGTAATTATAGAATAAAATTCTAAAACTATGTCAAACATATAAATATGCATGTTACATATATATAAAAAAATATTCTCTCTCTCTCTCTCTCTATCTCTCTCTCTCTCTCTCTCTTCTCTCTCTCTCTCTCTCTCTCTCTTTCAGAAAATACGATAAATGATGTAACTGTAGAATAAAAACCTAAATCTATACAAAATATATAAACATACACTACATATAAAAAATATTATTAATAAAGAAACATGCGTACGCTACATATAAAATAAAAAAAACATTAGGAACACTCGCTGAAAGTGATCCTCATCTTGTCTCCTGGTTTGTGCAATCTTTCATATTTTTGATGCTTGGATGACGTTTATATCAAAGGACTTTAATTTAGATGACGTTTATATCCGTCAACGATAAGCGACAGGGTTAAGAGATACTGTTTATTAGAGCAAAAATTTATACTGATTTAGATTACAGTAAAAAAAAAAAAAAGATAAAAAGTCCATGAACAAAACTATACCCAAGACTTTCCCCAACACTTGAAAAGGAAATTCCCAAATGGAGCATTTTCCGGGGCAGAGTTGACGCCAACTGCCCTCCTAAACACTGGTTTGCATCATGAAAGTATCATGATCTCTGCCTTGCCTACGAAAACTCGTAAAAAGTGTTTATGCTCAATGTTCTTATAATTCAGCATCATGATACAATGAGAATATAATCGTGAACACCTACAGCTCATTTAACCTCTGGTTTGCGTCGAGAAAAACTTTCCGAACTCTGCTTCAGCAAATGTGTACCAATCTCTCATGCCAAACGCCCTCGGGCAATACTATACCAATGTATGAATCAAATGTAAAATACAACCACCCAACCTAAAGATTTTAAGTGTGAATACTGGGTGGGAGATTGGAAGCTGCATGCGCACTAGGCTGGAGCGAAAAAGTCGAGTTATTACATGCAATTTACGACTGCCAATTAACTTCAAACTGGGATCTTGCATTAAGGGATAGAAAGATTGCAAGGATCAAGAGATGAACCCCAGATCTGAACGTTGATTTTAATGTCTGAAAATACTATTATCTGAAATGAATACAAGGGAAACATAAAATAGTTTTTCTTCATGGCAAGCGGAGAAAAGGTTTCAACACAATTATACAAGTAGTCTTGGATTTGCCTTGTGGATTTGTTGTTGCGGAAGCATTGCCCATAATATTGTAAATAAGCTTATACCACTCGGCCTATACTCCTAACAATGATTAATGTTTTGAAATTTAGGCTGTCAGGCCAATCCATGAGGCACTTTCGGCCATTCAGCGCTCCAGAAAGTATAAAGGAGGAGTTAGAGAGGCTGGACAGCACGATAAAGAGATCTAGAAAATCAAGGGGATGAAGTTCAAGGATCTTAAGCTGGAAATGGGAGAAAACCCAACATTTGCAATAAATAACAATGAGAGAGGTAGCAGAGCAAACCTCAAGAAAGTTAGTAGTACGAGAGGTTAAACTTAAGAGCTAAAAAATGGTGCAGATAGGTGTCAAAGGTTCGCTACAAACGTGGGGTGCACTGACGAAAATACGAGGAGCATCCAGGTCAAGAACTTTCAGGGAAAAAGTCAGCACTCTTCCTTGACACACAGTCAACACTCCCATGACATTTCGCTGAAACTCATCCATAATGTGTCAAGATTTGTAATGTACCAGACATTCTCATATTTACGTGTCAAGATCTGTTATGTACCAGACATTCTAATATTTATTAATTTATCACCTTGCATATAACTTGACTGTCCATGAGTGTTATCAGCTGAAGGCTTAAAGATAAAAAAAAAGATGAACTTGCGTAAAGAACACCGACATCGGAAAACGCTTCCAATCAGCCATTAACACAGAACGTGAAGTAGACTATCATGCCTCGTACTTCATCTTTTGAATTCGTAGAAATCAGACGCAATCATGCCAGGCATTACATATACTTTTTTTCACATTAGTAATAGAACGTGAAATAGATAATATTAGGCCTCGACTGCACAATTTTAATTCCCAGAACTCAACAGCAATCATGTCGGGATTGCAATTTATTTTCAAATTCACAATCTTCCAACAAGTTCAACATTCAGCAACACCAGTCACGGCAATTCTTTCCATTTCATTGCAATTAACTTACCTGTAATGAAATAGGACCGTTAATCAAAGTTAGTTTCTTTATTAGTTAAGATCAAAGCAGCTATATTTACGGATCATGGCAATTTCATCGTCCACACAGATTATTGCCTGATGTTTGGACCACAAATCTGATCACAAAGTCTCGATGCGCTAATTACCGCAATCGTTTCCCCAAGCCATGTAATCTCAAATATACGTCTGAGATCGTACCAATTTAATTTTTAAAAATCGATACCTCGCCAAAGGCCAAATAACAGAAAAAATAAATAAATAAAAACATCAACAACAAAATAATAATAATAATAATAATAATAATAATAATAATAATAATAATTAATAAATAATAATAATAATAATAGATAATAATAATAATAATAATAATAATAATAATAATAATAATAATAATAATAATAATAATAATGGCAAGGACGACTATAAAGACAATAACCATATAAATTTCAACAATAATTGTGGATATGATGACTATAGGAGTAACAAAAAGGAAATTATATCTAGTGTCCCTAGCCTAACGCTATTCCACGAAACCGAGCGAAACCTATTAAATTTATAATGGCTTAATGATATTGCTTTGGAGAGTGTCAAAAGCGCAACAGAAAAAGGATACAATTATCATACTGTAAATATTCGAGGAAATCATGAATCTAAATACGTTAATGCTTGATGTATAAATACTATGAATATTGGTTTAATAAAGGTGTCATCAATACCGTCCGCATATGAAATACCCTGGACAAAGATGTATCGCCTTAATTTGACAAAATAGGGAAAACTAACCAGATAAAAAGATCATATTCAACATAATTATCAAATCAAATGAACTGCAGAATCAGAACGCTCCATCAAATGCACGTTCTGCGGAAATTTTTAAGTTTAGGTTCATTCCAGATGAAAACTGGAACACAAACGAGATTCGCTTTCGACATGGGAAATTATTTTCCAAACTCATTTGATAATATAAAAGGCCACTGGATCTATATCATATGTATTGGGGTATGATCAGCGGAATCCCAAAATGGATTCCTTTATTAAATATTTAGATGAACCTTCCTTTCATTTACGCCGCCGATTCATCGGGTGAAGGTCAACCATACAGAAAGGTATCCCCATTTAGGCTGTGGTCAGTTGGACTTATCCAGTAGCTGTATATGTACATGTTTATATGGTCGTCGTTTTTTTTTTTTCCCTAATAATGGTCTGCTTTTATTTGATTATTGTAATTTGGGCCATCCAGCCAAGCACTGGGGCTCTCTCGCCCATTAGCGCTAAAGACTCGGAAAAGAGGGTGTTGGAGTGGCTGGACAGCAAGACAGAGAGCCAGTAAATAAAGGATATGACGTAAAAGGATCTAAAGATGAAACCGAGAGTAAAATCTCACAGCTGCACTAAGGAGTTCATAGTTAGAGAAGCGGTTTAACTGCAAGACTGTTGAAAGGAAGCGGGGCTGCTTGTTGTAAAATAAAGGATAACATGTGGATGCTGCTAAGGGCCTGAAGGGACGCTGCAAAATTCCTGTAGTAATCAATGCATATAGTGCACCATGGGAGATCCACTGACGGCACTAGCCACCTACGGGGACATTCTGTATTATGTATTGCTTGGAAAATTGATGACCTGTATGATTTGCTACAACTGGGTTTCAATTATTGATAAAGAATGAGAAACCTATGCTGCTGCGGGGAATAAAATATAAAATTTACATGAAGCTTATACAATAAGACAATAAATGGAATCAGCCCAAGACGAGTCCAGGAATATTAAGAAAACTAGTTCCACAGGCTCGGTCATCTTCAGTCCTGCCTTTCCACGCAAACAGCTCATCAACCAAGTTCCTTAATAACAAGTCAACTGTTTCTATGTGTGTCGGATCTGATACGTTAAGATCAACTTGGCGTCAACAATAAATGCCACAAGAAGTTCCAGAAAAACTCAGTAACACTTTTTTTTTTTTTTTAAAGGCATTCTATTCTAAATACTAGCACATAAGCGCGCGCGCACGCACATATGCACACACCCACACATACACACAAGTAGTCATTCTCTGACAAATTATTCGCTCATCTCGCTGTAATAAAATGCAATGTATTTCGACATATCCCTTTGTAAAGCACAACGACAATCTACAGGAGACGTCCCCCTAGTCCAAGACTAAGTTTACTGAAACCAAGATGGTGTTATGTGCCTTTTCTCCACTAAAGCTTACCTGAGCAAAGCCAAGGACAAAAGGAGAGAGAGAGAGAGAGAGAGAGAGAGAGAGAGAGAGAGAGAGAGAGAGTATTGTGGAAACTATATATTACTCTTGGAAGAAGAGGTATAACAAGGAACAAGGAAAATCTGAAGGAAGATTATGCTATAAAAAAAAAACGCCCGATGGAGGAAATATTTTTTCCTAAGTAGGGCATTTCGCCAATGACGTCTCTTGCTGTTGCCTTTCAGTGTTCCAGAGAGAAAAATGATTTGCTAGAGAATGAAATGCTACTAGCTTTCCAGAGATATAAGCGTTACTACTTAGGACTTTTGTATTATCTATTTAGCTTCAACTTGCACTTTAACAGGAAACTGCAAGTGTGAAATACAAGATAAACATCTAGCATCAAAGAGGAAAATAATAACGTCATTCACTGGCCGAAACTTTTTTACCTTTGCTAAGCTGTTCAGTTTGATATGCACAAAAAACAAATAATAGTCCTATTTCAAATGCTTTATTGAAGAGTTATTGTACATTATAGAAGACACTGCTTTGTCAATTCGATGATCAGTTCAGATATAGTTTACCAATAATCAGTTCAGACATAGTTTACCAAACAGGTTTCAACAGATTTTTACATTTTCTCCACACAGTTCTATGGCTGCCAGGAACGAAGTATTCGTAGGATATGTATGAGGGAATTGAATGACCGTGAAAATCAGTTTATTGTTTCTTGTTCAAAGTTACATCTGGGGTCAGCGCAATAATGTCTCGCATGAGCCCCAGACCGAAGGAAACGAAGCTGTAAGGGAACAAGAATGAAAACCGAAATAACATTACAAAGAGAATATTTCTTAAGAGTTGCATGTGCCCAATTCCTCTGATGTAATGAATCTTTTTAAAAAGGTAGGAAAACTTAGAGCTAAATAGGATAACTAAATGAGTCCCAACGACGCTGCTAGAATAAGATTAGCTTAGTTATAGGATGTCTTAAAATGTATGTTCAGATTTTGCATAACAGTTTAAAAGTATATAATGTAGAATGTGAAAAGAGAGATTAACTTTGTCCGTTCCGAGATAGAAATTGTTTTGGCAACTTTTCATCGCCTCGAGATTAGGGAGCTCGTGGTCAAAGTGTTGTTTTCATAACATGTCAATCATACTTGCTCGCTTGAGTCTCGTTTCATACGCGTACGTCTTTGCTGAAACCACGTGTAGATTTCACGATTTTTTCTGTAAAGTTACGTCATATTAGAAGCTTCTAGAAGGGCTGCATCATCTTTCGCATTACCAAAACGTTTTGTGTGATATCCAGTGTCCAGCTTCCGTAAGGAAGAGTTTCATTGTTACTTAGAACTGCATTGCGTTTAGATCTCTCTCCCTCTCTCTATCGCACGGCACTTTTGATTTCAAAGTAACACAAAGATTTAATACTTACTGAATGGTCACTCATAACTTTTAGATTTCAGATTTGAGATTTCTTAGATATTTATAGTATTATTTAGTGTTTTTCGTGGAATCTGAACAAACATTGTACAAGTGTGTAACAGCGTCTATTTTTGTGAAATATTGTGAATTGGTGAAATTATGAAACAAGTTGCAGCAGAAAGAAAATTGGTACAAAGGTAAAGTGTTGCATTTTTATTAGTTGCAACTAATATTTACAGTGGTTTGAAGAACAATTTCAATTTTTACACATTGCACATTTTTGTGCTTTGTGTTTGTTGCATTTGAAGTGATTTCTTTTGCAGTTATCCGTTTTCTTATTGAAGTGTGTGTTTTTATTTTATATTCTGTGTGATTAATACTTTCTACAATTTTGGTATTTTCCACATTTTACTGTGTTTTCATTTGCATTCACAATTTAATTAACTTAGTTACTTTCATTACTTAATCGTTGCACATTTAATTGAATTTAACACTTGTGAATTAATTTGCATTTAATTAGAATTCTTTTCAAGTTTCATTGTTGTTTAGCACTTGTGAATCAATTTCCAAATTTTAATTATTGCCTACCACTTTTGAATTTTGATTGAATTAATTTTCTTGAATTTTGTGATAATTTAATTTTGATTTAATTTTACTTAATTTACTTCAAGAATTAGTTAAACTTGGCTTGGTTTTCAAGTAACAGTAATTTTCCCTGATATTGTGAATTTCACTTATAAATTTTGAGTTTGATAATAAATTTTTGTATTTAAAACTTTTATAATTGTTTTCTTTTTCACCAGTATAATAATGGTTTGCTTAGGTAGAAACAGAGTGGTAATTGAGCTGTTTTCCTTCAATTTACCTGAAGTGAGTTAGAACCAGGGAAGTACTTAGACTTCTGAAATCAGAGAAATACTTGGACTTTTAAAGTTGTTGATGGAGTGATGCCCTTTAATTAATTTATTTACTTACAAGATTACCTCACACCTGCTTTAATGAACATAGTCTGATTTTCTGCAATACTGGTAAGTTGTTTAACCCTTAAACGCCGAAGCGGTAAAAAAAAAAATGTCTCCCGTGTGCCGGAGACGTTTCAGAGTGAGCGCGGGAGCGGAAAAAATATTTTTTTTCAAAAAACAAAAAATCATAGCGCGGTTAGTTTGAAGATTAAGAGTTCATTTTTGGCTCCTTTTTTTGTCATTGCCTGAAGTTTAGTATGCAACCATCAGAAATGAAAAAAATTATCATTATCATATATAAATAATGCGATATATGATAGCGCAAAAACGAAATTTCATATATAATTGTATTCAAATCGCGCTGTGCGCAAAACGGTTGAAGGTAACAAGTTACTTTTTTTTTCGTTGTAATGTACACTAAATTGCGATCATTTTTGGGTATATAACAAAACATTGTAAAACGATAAAAGCAACACAGAGAAAATATTATCACAAAATAATACATGAATTCGTAACGCGCAGACGTAAACACATTTTTTTTTTCAAAAATTCACCATAAATCTAAATACTGTCCTAGAGACTTCCAATTTCTTTCAACATGAAGACAAATGATTGAATATTACTATACTGTAAGAATATTAGCTTACAAATGCAGTTTTCGACCATATCTGACGAGTTAAAGTTGACCGAATGTCGATTTTTTTTATATATATTTTTTTATATGCAATTATTTCAGAAATAAGAAAAGCTACAACTTTCAAATATTTTTCGTTTTATTCTACATGAAATTGCGCACATTTTCATATATAAAACTCTATGAAATGCCTAATATGAAACGGAGGCAAATATTCCGAGAATGGGACTTACGGCATTTCGGAGATTTGTGGCGGAGAATCCGCGCGCGGAGGGAAATAAAGTTTTTTTTAAAATTCACCATAAATTTAAATATTGTGCTAGAGACTTCGAATTTGTTTCACAATGAAGATAAATGACTGAATATTACTAGACTGTAAGAGTTTTATCTTACAATTGCGGTAGAGTCAAATTTGACCGAACGTGGTTTTTTTTTCTATTTATCGTGATTTATTTCGAAAATGAGAAAAGCTACAACCTTCAACTATTTTTTGCTATATTATACATGAAATTGCGCACATTTTCATATATAAAACGTTATGTAACGGCTAATTTAAAATGGTGCAAATATTACCACAATCGCACGTATGATTTTTTCGGAAGAGTTACCGCGCGGACGTAAAGAAAATTTTATTTTTTTCATAAATTCACCATAAATCGAAATATTGTGCTAGAGACTTCCAATTTGTTGCAAAATGAAGGTAAATGCTTGAATATTACTAGAATATAAGCGTTTTAGCTTACAATTGCGTTTTTCGACCATTTCGGTAGAGTCAAAATTGACCGAAGGTTGAAAATTTGTCACTTATCATTTTTTATATGAAAATATTTCAAAATTGATAAAAGCTACAACCATGGGTTGTTTTTAGTTGTATTGTGCATGAAATTGCGCACATTTTCATATATAAAACTTTATGTAACGGCTAATTTAAAATGGGGCAAACATTACCACAATCGCATGTATGATTATTTTCGGAAGAGTTACCGCGCGGACGTAAGGAAAAAGTTTTTTCATAAATTCACCATAAATCGAAATATTGTGCTAGAGACTTCCAATTAGTTGCAAAATTAAGTTAAATGATTGAATATTACTAAAATATAAGAGTTTTAGCTTACAATTGCGTTTTTTCGACCATTTCGGTAGAGTCAAAGTTGAGCCGAAGGTTGAAATTTTAGCACTTATCGTTATTTATATGAAAATATCTCAAAATTGATAAAAGCTACAATCATGAGTATTTTTTTGTTGTATTCTACATAAAAATGCGCACATTTTCATATATAATAGTCCATGTAACGGCTAATTTAAAATGGTAAAAAAATTATGTCAAAGTGACGAAATAATTTCCGAGATGTGTCACAGATACTTTTTAGTGCGGCAAGAAAGAAATTCGCGCTTGCGCGCCTGCATAACGATTGTAAACAAAACAACACCTTGATCCGTGAACTCCCAGCTTCCCCCAAGGCGCGTGATTCAAGAGTTTTCGGCTGGTAGGCCTAAAAGTATTTTTCCGCGAATTTTTAAAAAAAAACTTTTGTATGTCGACGTAAAATACGTCCAGTCGGCACCCGAGAGACAAAAAATGTCGACGTAAAATACGTCCAGTCGGCGTTTAAGGGTTAAGGAATCACTGTTGCCTTTTGAGTATTCAGTCATTTAGTTGTTTAAGGGATCACTGTTGCCTTTAGAGTATTCAGTCATTTAGTACCTGTGATGAAGATTCAGGTGTCTGGCTGTTGTGAGGTAACAATTAACCCCTAAACGACGACTGGACGTATTTTACGTCGACATTTTTTGTCTCTAGGGTGCCGACTGGACGTATTTTACGTCGACATACAAAAGTTTTGTTAAAAATTCGCGGAAAAATACTTTTAGGCCTACCAACCGAAAACTCTTGAATCACGCGCCTTGGGGGATGCTGAGAGTTCACGGATCAAGGTGTTGTTTTGTTTACAATCGTTACGCTGGCGCGCAAGCGCGAATTTCTTTCTTGCCGCACTAAAAAGTATCTGTGACACATCTCGGAAATTATTTCGTCACTTTGACATAATTTTTTTACCATTTTAAATTAGCCGTTACATGGACTATTATATATGAAAATGTGCGCATTTTTATATAGAATACAACAGAATAATACTCATGATTGTAGCTTTTATCAGTTTTGAGATATTTTCATATAAATAACGATAAGTGCCAAAATTTCAACCTTCGGTCAACTTTGACTCTACCGAAATGGTCGAAAAACGCAATTGTAAGCTAAGACTCTTATATTTTAGTAATATTCAATCATTTACGTTAATTTTGAAACTAATTGGAAGTCTCTAGCACAATATTTCGATTTATGGTGAATTTATGAAAAAACTTTTTCCTTACGTCCGCGCGGTAACTCTTCCGAAAATAATCATACATGCGATTGTGGTAATGTTTGCACCATTTTAAATTAGCCGTTACATAAAGTTTTATATATGAAAATGTGCGCAATTTCATGCACAAAACAACTAAAAACAACCCATGGTTGTAGCTTTTATCAATTTTGAAATATTTTCATATAAAAAATGATAAGTGACATTTTCAACCTTCGGTCAATTTTGACTCTACCGAAATGGTCGAAAAACGCAATTGTAAGCTAAAACGCTTATATTCTAGTAATATTCAAGCATTTACCTTCATTTTGCAACAAATTGGAAGTCTCTAGCAAAATATTTCGATTTATGGTGAATTAATGAAAAAAATAACATTTTCTTTACGTCCGCGCGGTAACTCTTCCGAAAAAATCATACGTGCGATTGTGGTAATGTTTGCACCATTTAAATAGCCGTTACATAACGTTTTATATATGAAAATGTGCGCAATTTCATGTATAATACAACAAAAAATAGTTGAAGGTTGTAGCTTTTCTCATTTTCGAAATATTTGCATATAAATCACGATAAATAGAAAAAAAACCACGTTCTGTCAAATATGACTCTACCGAAATGGTCGAAAAACGCAATTGTAAGATAAAACTCTTACAGTCTAGTAATATTCAGTCATTTATCTTCATCGTGAAACAAATTCGAAGTCTCTAGCACAATATTTAAATTTATGGTGAATTTCTAAAAAAAACTTTCCTTCCCTCCGCGCGCGGATTCTCCGCCACAAATTTCCGAAATGCGTAAGTCCCATTCTCGGAATATTTGCTCCGTTTCATATTAGGCATTTCATAGAATTTTATATATGAAAATGTGCGCAATTGTATGTAGAATAAAACGAAAAATATTTGAAAGTTGTAGCTTTTCTTATTTCCGAAATAATTGCATATAAAAAAATATATATAAAAAAAATTCGACATTGGGTCAACTTTAACTCGTCAGATATGGTCGAAAACTTCATTTGTAAGCTAATATTCTTACAGTATAGTAATATTCAATCATTTGTCTTCATTTTGAAAGAAATGGAAGTCTCTAGGACAATATTTGATTTATGAGGTGAATTTTTGAAAAAAATATGCGTTTACGTCTGCGCGTTACGAATTCATGCATTATTTTGTGATAATATTTTCTCTGTGTTGCTTTTATCGTTTTACAATTTGTTATATACCAAAATGATCGCAATTTAGTGTACATTACAACGAAAAAAAAAGTAACTTGTTACCTTCAACCGATTTGCGCACAGCGCGATTTGAATACAATTATATATGAAATTTCGTTTTTGCGCTATCATATATCGCATTATTTATATATGATAATGATAATTTTTTTCATTTCTGATGGTTGCATACTAAACTTCAGGCAATGACAAAAAAAGGAGCCAAAAATGAACTCTTAATCTTCAAAACTAAGCGCGCTAAGATTTTTTGAACAAAATATTTTTTCCGCTCCCGCGCTCACTCTGAAACGTCTCCGGCACACGGGAGACTTTTTTTTTTTACCGCTTCGGCGTTTAAGGGTTAATGAATGGGAAGTGTAGTAACCAGATACTTGGCACTTTGACTCAATATATATATATATATATATATATATATATATATATATATATATATATATATATATATGACTTTCCAACTAAGGTTCCAGCTCGTCATGTAATATGGGACTCATATAGTTCTAGAATTCTTAGAACAACTGTTTACATAAAATAAAGCGGAATGGAAAATATATAGCCGTTCCTTAGTCAATTAGACTAGATGTCAAGGAATAAATGAATTTTGGTCAACTGCTATATACCTTACCTACTGCTAGAAAGGAAATCATAAGAGATTTTAAGGAACTGCAATATAAGCTCAACGGCATCCAGAAGACCATTCTGTTTACTGAAGGTTGTTGGAGAGACACTTTTTCCGAAATAATAATAATAATAATAATAATAATAATAATAATAATAATGGAAGGAGACCCTCTTTCAAACAAGTTTTATTGAAAGATATTGCTGCATCAGCTCCATTCAACTTGTAAATAGTCTTCTCTATTTTTCTAACAATAGCTTTCTCTCTGCTACTACAACTGGCGAGAATTGCGCCGATATTACTCATCAGGATTGTCAATTTCGGGGATATTGCTTAAAATTTATTTATTTGTCACAGTAAATGAACAAATAAAAATATAAGTCTATCTAGTGGCCAACGTTTCTCTCGGTATCATCCGAGCATGATCACGGCAGTGGATCGAAGTAGACTGTAGGTGTTGTCAAGATCTACTCAATATATAGCGGCAGGTCAGCAGGGGGTCAACCGCGAGCTGCGTTTTCATTGGCTGGTGGCGCAATGCGCTCCAGCTATTGGTTGAAAGAAGTTTTCTTCAAGACGCTTCTCGTCGTTGAAGGTTGCGCTGTTGCAGCCTAGCTGATCGTCGAGGCTGGGGCAAGACTTCCCTGGGCACTGTGTCACGACGGCTCGCGTTGTCATTGGCTGATGGGCTGCTTGTCTCATCTGGTATTCTTTGATCGGGAGTGTCGTTCGGTCTGGTATTATTTGTGCTATTATTTATGCACATAGGTCTCCTTAGGTTGGTGGGGAGGAAGAGTACTTCCTGCGTCGTATTCAATGAGGGCTTCTCTTGTTGTATGAGGAGTGCCTCGAGCAGTTGCAAACGTCGTTGGTCAGGAGCCCTACCTATTATCTTAATATTCTTGATATACCGTCGCGCGGGAGATGGCTTCCTGGTGTGCTGTCATGGTATGGTTTTTAATTGCCCCTTCTTGTGCGTGGCAAGAAATCCTCTTGGACAGTTTCATAGAAGTCATACCAACGTAAGAGCCGGGACATCCAGTGACGGGGCATGAGAATTGGTAGACTACATTCGACTGTTTCAAAAGGTCTCTTGCTGGGGGGGTCGGGTTGTTCTTCATGATAAGGTCGCGGGTACGTCGATTTTGGTAATAAATCACGAGTTCGAGTTCTTTGTCGACTTCGGTGGGAGTCACATTTTCTCTGATGATTTTCCTCAATGCATCTTCGTCCTCACGGTGACGTGCGTGCATTCTGGCTTTGTAAAACAGCTTGATCTTCTCATGGGGGTGGGGCTGCGGTCTCTCACTCTCGCTATACCACCGATCCAACGCTGTTCGGACTTCTTTATTAATAAGTCGATTCAGATACCCGTTATTAACGAGTACCTGAGTGACTCGGCCGAGTTCTTTGCGAGTGTCCTGCCAGGAAGAACAGTGCGTGAGGGCCCTCCGAATGTATGCCCTGACTGTGGTGTTCTTGAACCGTGCAGGACATTCGCTGTCACCATTCAGGCAAAGTCCTAAGTTTGTTTTCTTTGTATATACCGAAGTTTTTAGACCATCGTCAGTCTTGGAGACGAGGACGTCGAGAAAGGGGAGCCGGCCTTCGTTGCTGAATTCGACGGTATAATTCAGCGAACTGCACTGCTGGAACATGCGCCGAACAGCTTCAACCTCTTCCTCATTCTCGGCATGTACAAAGATATCGTCGATATATCTTGCATATTTACGGGGTTTTCTTATATTGGAGAAAACTCTCTCTTCCACAGTACCCATATAAAAATTGGCGAATAGGACACCGAGAGGGGAACCCATCGCGACTCCGTCTTTTTGTCGGAACATCTGGCTTTTGTGGGTGGAGAAAGGGGCCTTCTTCATACATATCTCGAGGAGTGCCCGCAGGGATACTTCTGGGATATTTAGCTGGGGTGTAGAGGGGTCCCTGTAGATGCGGTCCATAATGATATCGATGGTCTCGTCGACAGGAACGTTTGTGAAAAGCGATTCTACGTCCAAGGAGGCGATAGTTCCTGTTCCTGGGGAGTCTCGGATTTCTTCGAGGAATTCCGTAGAGGAGCACAGGCTATATCGGCTTGGTACGTAGGGCGTCAAGATTTGATTAAGGCGCTTGGCCAGTCCATACGTTCGGGCGAGTGTCTGGCTGACGAATGTAGTCTACCAATTCTCATGCCCCGTCCGTGGATGTCCCGGCTCTTACGTTGGTATGACTTCTATGAAACTGTCCAAGAGGATTTCTTGCCACGCACAAGAAGGGGCAATTAAAAACCATACCATGACAGCACACCAGGAAGCCATCTCCCGCGACGGTATTATCAAGAATATTAAGATAATAGGGAGGGCTCCTGACCAACGACGTTTGCGACTGCTCGAGGCACTCCTCATACAACAAGAGAAGCCCTCATTGAATACGACGCAGGAAGTACTCTTCCTCCCCACCAACCTAAGGAGACCTATGTGCATAAATAATAGCACAAATAATACCAGACCGAACGACACTCCCGATCAAAGAATACCAGATGAGACAAGCAGCCCATCAGCCAATGACAACGCGAGCCGTCGTGACACAGCGCCCAGGGAAGTCTTGCCCCAGCCTCGACGATCAGCTAGGCTGCAACAGCGCAACCTTCAACGACGAGAAGCGTCTTGAAGAAAACTTCTTTCAACCAATAGCTGGAGCGCATTGCGCCACCAGCCAATGAAAACGCAGCTCGCGGTTGACCCCCTGCTGACCTGCCGCTATATATTGAGTAGATCTTGACAACACCTACAGTCTACTTCGATCCACTGCCGTGATCATGCTCGGATGATACCGAGAGAAACGTTGGCCACTAGATCGACTTATATTTTTTATTTGTTCATTTACTGTGACAAATAAATAAATTTTA
This sequence comes from Macrobrachium nipponense, assembly GCF_015104395.2. NCBI lineage: Eukaryota > Metazoa > Arthropoda > Malacostraca > Decapoda > Palaemonidae > Macrobrachium > Macrobrachium nipponense. Next base: position 30,790,012 of record NC_061105.1, read on the forward strand.
AGCAATATCCCCGAAATTGACTCCTCCTGATGAGTAATATCGGCGCAATACTCGCCAGTTGTAGTAGCCGAGAGAAAGCTATTGTTAGAAAAATAGAGAAGACTATTTACAAGTTGAATGCAGCTGATGCAGCAATATCTTTCAATAAAATAATAATAATAATAATAATAATAATAATAATAATATGAATTACACGAAGACGAACTGAGAGACGATGCCACAGAAGACGACAGAGAGGATGAGGTATCAAACAACGACACACGAAGAAACACCGACGAAGTAACAGAGAGGACGGAATGGGTAGAAAAGATTAGACAATGGATGGAGCCAGATACAGAGAGAACAAAGATCCCCTCCATGAAAGCCTACAACACCAAGAAATTGAGGGAGAAAACAAGTGAGGTCAATGAAATACTGGGCATAATACAGACCACCAGTATCACAGAAACAAATAACTTGACATATGCAGGAGCAAGATTAGTAGCAGAACTGATGGGAATTCGAACACCAACACCACCAGCACAACCAACCCAACAGAAACCAAAACAGCAACCTCTTGGAAAAGGCGCCTGGAAAAGCAAATCATGGTGATGAGATCTGACTTGAGTAAACTGAAAGAGATGGCAGAAAAAAGGCTAAGAAGCAAAAAAACAAGGGAGGAACTCAACGAGAAATACAAAGTACAAGAGAGGGGATTAAACAACACAATAGAAGATGTAAAACAGAGGCTTAAGGCCAAAGCACATAAGATCCAACGGTACATGAACAGGAATAAGGGATACCAACAGAACAAACTATTCGGAACCAACAGAAAAGACTATACAAGCCAACTAAGAGGGGAAGACAACCACCCAGAAATTCCTGAAGCCGAACCAAGTAAGAGACTCTGGGAAAACATATGGAGTAATCCGGTATCACACAACAAACATGCAACATGGCTCCAGGAAGTCAAGGAAGAAGAAACAGGGAGAATAAAACAAAGATTCACAGACATCACGACAGACACAGTCAGACACCAACTAAAGAAAATGCCAAACTGGAAAGCCCCATGTCCGATGAAGTCCATGGATACTGGCTCAAAAAAACTTCAAGGCCCTACACCCACGAATAGCAGAACAACTCCAGCATTGTATCTCAAATCACCAAGCACCCAAATGGATGACCACAGGAAGAACATCCTTAGTACAAAAAGACAAGAGTAAGGGAAATATAGCCAGTAACTACAGGCCTATCAACCTGCCTACCAATAATGTGGAAGTTACTAACAGGTATCATCAGTGAAAGGCTATACAACTACCTAGAGGAGACAAACACCATCCCCCACCAACAGAAAGGCTGCAGAAGGAAGTGTAGGGGCACAAAAGACCAGCTCCTGATAGACAAAATGGTAATGAAGAACAGTAGGAGAAGGATAACCAACCTAAGCATGGCATGGATAGACTATAAGAAAGCCTTCGACATGATACCACACACATGGCTAATAGAATGCCTGAAAATATATGGGGCAGAGGAAAATACCATCAGCTTCCTCAAAAATACAATGCGCAACTGGAATACAATACTTACAAGCTCTGGAATAAGACTAGCAGAGGTTAATATCAGGAGAGGGATCTTCCAGGGCGACTCACTGTCCCCACTACTCTTCGTAGTAGCCATGATTCCCATGACAAAAGTACTACAGAAGATGGATGCCGGGTACCAACTCAAGAAAAGAGGCAACAGAATCAACCATCTGATGTTCATGGACGACATCAAGCTGTATGGTAAGAGCATCAAGGAAATAGATACCCTAATCCAGACTGTAAGGATTGTATCTGGGGACATCAGGATGGAGTTTGGAATAGAAAAATGCGCCTTAGTCAACATACAAAAAGGCAAAGTAACGAGAACTGAAGGGATAAAGCTACCAGATGGGAGCAACATCAAACACATAGATGAGACAGGATACAAATACCTGCGAATAATGGAAGGAGGAGATATAAAAAACCAAGAGATGAAGGACACGATCAGGAAAGAATATATGCAGAGACTCAAGGTGATACTCAAGTCAAAACTCAACGCCGGAAATATGATAAAAGCCATAAACACATGGGCAGTGCCAGTAATCAGATACAGCGCAGGAATAGTGGAATGGACGAAGGCACAACTCCGCAGTATAGATCAGAAAACCAGGAAACATATGACAATACACAAAGCACTACACCCAAGAGCAAATACGGACAGACTATACATAACACGAAAGGAAGGAGGGAGAGGACTACTAAGTATAGAGGACTGCGTCAACATCGAAAACAGAGCACTGGGGCAATATCTGAAAACCAGTGAAGACGAGTGGCTAAAGAGTGCATGGGAAGAAGGACTAATAAAAGCAGACGAAGACCCAGAAATATACAGAGACAGGAGAAAGACAGAAAGAACAGAGGACTGGCACAACAAACCAATGCATGGACAATACATGAGACAGACTAAAGAACTAGCCAGCGATGACAATTGGCAATGGCTACAGAGGGGAGAGCTAAAGAAGCAAACTGAAGGAATGATAACAGCGGCACAAGATCAGGCCCTAAGAACCAGATATGTTCAAAGTACGATAGACGGAAATAAACATCTCTCCCATATGTAGGAAGTGCAATACGAAAAGTGAAACCATAAACCACATAGCAAGTGAATGCCCAGCACTTGCACAGAACCAGTACAAAAAGAGGCATGATTCAGTAGCAAAAGCCCTCCACTGGAGCCTGTGCAAGAAACATCAGCTACCTTGCAGTAATAAGTGGTACGAGCACCAACCTGAAGGAGTGATAGAAAACGATCAGGCAAAGATCCTCTGGGACTATGTTATCAGAACGGATAGGGTGATTACGTGCAAACAGGAACCAGACGTGACGTTGATTGACAAGGTCAAGAAGAAAGTATCACTCATTGATGTCGCAATACCATGGGACACCAGAGTTGAAGAGAAAGAGAGGGAAAAATTGGATAAGTATCAAGATCTGAAAATAGAAATAAGAAGGATATGGGATATGCCAGTGGAAATCGTACCCATAATCATAGGAGCACTAGGCACGATCCCAAGATCCCTGAAAAGGAATCTAGAAAAGCTAGATGCTGAAGTAGCTCCAGGACTCATGCAGAAGAGTGTGATCCTAGAAACGGCATACATAGTAAGAAGAGTGATGGACTCCTAAGGAGGCAGGATGCAACCCGGAACCCCACACTATAAATACCACCCAGTCGAATTGGAGGACTGTGATAGAGCAAAAAAAAAAAAAAAAAAAAAAAAAAAAAAAAAAAAAAATAATAATAATAATAATAATAATAATAATAATAATAATAATAATAATAATAATAATAATAATAATAAACTTGATTTAGACTGTATTCACTCTGATAACGAGATACTATCATCCATGGAACAATTAAACTTGAATGTAATCACTACTGCATGTTACATGCTTTAATTTGAACTATAACAGCACTGATTGACGGATTCGTAGATTTAACGCAGAATTACATGACTGCAGTCTTTGAAGATATAATAGTAGCATTAATAATGATGTAAACCTTAAAAAGCTTCCAGATGTAGTTTTATTACCGACCTTCATTCTTGCTTTTCAACTTTATCAAGGATACTAACAAAATACAAAAGCATTCCGTGGAAATTTGGAGTCTCACGTAAGGGGAGTTATTCTTCACGCTGGCAGATAGGCATGAAAGAGATTCACTCAATGGTCCTCATTTTTTTCACCATCTGAATTCTCCAAGCACACAAATAGTACGTGGAAAAATTCCCCTGCGAACGTACGAGAAAGTTGTAATTTTGGCGACAGCTATAGTTGAGGTTTTCTTCACTATTTTTTTTTCTGAATGCGATTTATTTACGTTTCCTAAGCTTATCATATGTGAGCACATTTTCTATTAAAGTCATAACTATATTAATATGTAAAAATACTAATACTAATAATAATAATAATAATTTAGACTAAACCTCTTCTGCATTTAACAGTGTATAGGTGATGAAATCCATGTGTGAGTTTAATATTACAGAACCTTCAACAACAATAAAAAAAAAAGTACTGTGCATTGCAACTGCAAAATTATTCATTACTAATGAAAAGAAGCATCTGAAACAACAGATTAAAAGAGAACTGCGATACTACTGCTCTACAGTCACGTGGTTTCACTTGGACAACAAACCTCATATAAAAAATGTCTTCTCAATCCAATATATTGAAACAAACGAATCTAGAGGCAAAATGTGTTGTTGTGACCTTATGCCAAAGGTCACTTTTCCGGAGACAAGGGATTCCATTTCCAAGACCCCGGCCAAATCCACCAGAGGGAGAACGACTGAACTAGAGACCAATTACAAAAAGCAAAACGTTTATCTTTACGACATCGTTTCTGGAGATTTAGTGATATAATCTTCTACTCCGATACGGGAAAACTTTCCCTCTTTTATTTTTCAGAATAAAACTAGAAAAAAAGGATAATATCAAGAAATATACTAACTTACGTGAAATTTCGTAGTTTATTATCAACACTATTATTAAAAGGCCCCTCTCACGCTAAACGTTAACGTCACGAGATAAAAACGATAAAACGATTCTCACTCGCTACAACTAGTCTATTTCTGCCCCCTGATAATTAAAATGGATTTGGCCTGATCCTCCTGGAAATAATCATTACTTATCTAAAAGTTTTTTGGATGTTTTGCTGAGACGTAAAGTGGTCCACCAACATTATAACGAAAGCCACACGAAACTCCATGGCAATAAGGCTCCGAATTCTGTGTTTTGCTTTAATTATTCAGTACGATTAAGAATTCTCTGTGGAAGAAAAGCTGCATTATTAATGTAATTAAACCGTTAAAACTTCCAACATAGAGAGAGAGAGAGAGAGAGAGATTAAATGTGTACATAAACCAGAGACAGAGAGACCGACAAAGTGTGCACAATACATAATATACATTAGAAGTCCTTCGTTAATTTCAACAAAATGAGTTTGTTAGAATGTAAAAGAACTTCGCTGAAACGCAATATGCACTCAGCATGTGAACCATAACGTCCTTGCTTTCATCTGAATAATAACCTTGAACTCCTTTTGGAACGATACAAAGTGAATGTTATTCTGTTAGCTAAAATATGAAAAGTTATTAGCTTTGGAACAAAGTTAATAACTGAATACAACTCCTCTACAAGTATCCCAAAGAAAGAGCCTGTTTGCCCAAATTCTCCCTTGAAACTCTTAAATAAATAAAACCATCAAAGAAAGCGAGGGGCTTACGGTTGATCTAAATTCACCATCGTTGCACATAAAATAAATGAAACCACACAAACACACCAATATATTTGCACAAATCTATTTTCTGGTGTTTGTGCCAATTTCAATAATGGGATATATACTGTCTTCATAACCAGCAAATGTGCTATGTATTGTAGAAACATACAATCAAGGAGATGCTACAAGTAAAAGCCTATCACAGTGGATGACGATCTAGACAAAATATCTCCCACAAACGACTTATTGTTCCTAATAAACCTTTTTTCACTCCCTTCCCAAGTCAGCCAATAGTTATCAGTGGACACTTAATGCATCTATTACTGCGAAATTTTACTTAAAACTGACACACTCATATGGAACATCCCTCAAAATTCTTTCATTCTAACAGACTTGAATAGAAAAAGAAAGTCGACAAGAAAAGATTCCTTTTGAGTTTTCATTAGTATTTTGAGACAAATTGTAAAACGGGTTCTTCTGTAACATCTTTTACCTAGATGGTCTTCTTAATCTTCGCATGGTTGCCTGACTGGGTTAGAGTAAGATAGCCTTAAGGAGTTCCTACCCTAAATCTACAGATAATTCGACAAATAAATTTCCAATTTTTTCCTTATTATAAACACTATTTCATTATATATATATATATATATATATATATATATATATATATATGTATATATATATATTATATATATATGTATATGTATATGTATATGTATATGTATATGTATATGTATATGTATGTATATATATATATATATATATATATATATATATATATATATATATATATATTATATATATATATATATATATATATATATATATATATTATATTGCTACTTTCAAAATGCTTCCCCTCTTCGAAATGTCATGTAGAATTGTGAAACATTTTTTCAGATTCCTAGATACTTTAGAGATAGGAAGTTTAAAATATGTGTTCAGATTTTGCATTACATATTGTAAAAGAATATATATATAACGTAGACGTAAAAAGAGAGAGATTTTCTATGTCCGTTCAAAGCTATAATTGTTTCAGTAACTTTTCATCACCCCGAGATTAAGCGAGCTCGAGTCTTGCGTTGTTATCAAAACATGTCAATCTTAATTATCGCTCAACCTCCGTTTCAGTCGGGTACGTGTCTGTTGAGCACACTTGTCTTGTACGTGTATGTCTTTGATCAAAGCCACGTGGAGATTGCACATTTTTTATGTGAAGTTGCGTCAGATTTCCGAAGCCTCGAGAAGAATTTTTGTCTCGATACGTTTTGTGTCATATCTCCAGTCCAGTTTCCGCAAGGAAGAGATTTTATTACATCTTAGAAACTCGAGGCATTAACATCTCTCTCTCTCTCTCTCTCTCTCTCTCTCTCTCTCTCTCTCTCTCTCTCTCTCTCTCATAGGACTCTTGATCTTTAAGTAACTTAACGTAAATTGGTCACTCGTAACTTGTGAGAATTTCATATTTGATATTTCTTAGAGTTTGTTTAGTGTTATTTAGTTTTTTTGTGGAATCTGAACAAACATTATTTCGTGACGGCGCCTGGTTTTTGTGAAAGTGTGAATCAAGCCTGCAGCAAAGCAAAGAAAGAAATTGGTATACCAAAAAGGTAAAGTGTGTTATACTTTTATCAGTTGCAACTAATAACTAATAATTGTTAGGAACAGTGATTAACTAATAACTAATATTTAATGGTTATGATGGTTTGGTTAACTAATAACTAATAACAGGTGGTCATGAAGGTTTGGTAAAAACTGATGGTTACAATGTTTTGAGTGAAAAAGATTTACACTTTTACACATTGCTGATTTTTTTGTGTTTGTGTTTGTTCCACTGTTTGTGCACTTGTTCATTTTCTTATTGAATTGTGCCTTTTAATTTTATATTTTTATTTGCATTCACAATTTGGTTGACTTAATTATTTTCATTGCTTAATCATTACACATTTAATTAAATTTAACATTTGTGAATTAATTTGCATTTACTTAGAATTCTTTTCAAGTTTTATTGTCGTTTAGCACTTGTGTATTAATTTCAAATTTTCAATTATTGCCTAACACTTTTGAATTTCAATTGAATTAATTTTCTTGAATTTTGTGATAAATTAATTTTGATTTAATTTTACTTAATTTGATTCAAGAATTAATTAAACTTTACTTTGTTTTCAAGTAACAGTAATTTTCCCTGATATTGTGAATTTCACTTATAAATTTTGAATTTAATAATATATTTTTTTATTTAAAATTTTTATAAGTTTTTATTTTTATACCAGTATATATGATTTTGATTATATTCATGATAGGTAGAAACATAGAGTGGTAATTGATTTGCTCTCCTTCAATTTACTTGAAATGACTTAGAACCAGGGAAGTACTTCGGGGGGGGGGGTTGAACTTCTGAAAAAAATCAGGGAAATACTTAGACTTTAAAGTTGTTGATGGAGTGATGCCCTTTGATTAATTTAATTACTTACAAGATTACCTCACACCTGTTTTGATGAACATAGTCTGATTTTCTGCAATACTGGTAAGTGTTGAGGGATCACTGTTGCCTTTAGAGCATTCAGCCGTTTAGTACGTGTTATGAGGGTTCAGGTGTCTGGCTTTTGGCGAGGTAATAATTGATAAATGGTAACCAGATACTTGGCACTTCGTAACAATATATATATATATATATATATATATATATATATATATATATATATATATATATGTATGTGTGTGTGTGTTTGTATATCCTATAAATATATATATATATATATAATATATATATATATATATATATATATAACCTATACATATATATATTATTATATATATATATAATACTATATATATATATATATATATATATATATATATATATGATATATATATATGGTAGTGTGTGTGTGTATTAAAGGAGCCCATAAAAACACCAAAATGTAGAGAGAAAAGTACTATATTTCAGAGACTGCTGTCTCTCTCTTCAGGTATATGAATGAGAAAAGTTTACAGAAAAGGTGGTATTTATACCAAGAGATTCGTCCACAAGTAAGCCAATTTAGGTCACCCCCGCTGATAATCTTCCTTTAATCTTCGTAAGCGTTGGTTGAATTAACACTGCGTCGACGATGTCCGATGTCCAATTCCCTTTTGAGATGTTCATTACCTGTTTCTCTTTTATTAAGGCCGATTCCATCATTTGACTCTTGTACCGGCAGTTGCTGCTATAAATTACACGTGACATATTCCAGTTTATTCTATGGTTATGTTCATTTATATGGTTGAAAATAGCCGAGTTCTGTTGTCCATACCTAACTGACCGTTTGTGTTGTATTAATCTCTGGGGAAGTGATTTACCTGTAAATCCGATGTAAGGTAAATCACTTCCCCAGAGATTAATACAACACAAACGGTCAGTTAGGTATGGACAACAGAACTCGGCTATTTTCAACCATATAAATGAACATAACCATAGAATAAACTGGAATATGTCACGTGTAATTTATAGCAGCAACTGCCGTACAAGAGTCAAATGATGGAATCGGCCTTAATAAAAGAGAAGCAGGTAATGAACATCTCAAAAGGGAATTGGACATCGGACATCGTCGACACAGTGTTCATTCAACCAACGCTTAAGAAGATTAAAGGAAGATTATCAGCGGGGGTGACCTAAATTGGCTTACTTGTGGACGAATCTCTTGGTATAAATACCACCTTTTCTGTAAACTTTTCTCATTCATATACCTGAAGAGAGAGACAGCAGTCTCTGAAATATAGTACTTTTCTGTCTACATTTTGGTGTTTTTATGGGCTCCTTTTATTAGATGGAATTCTGTTGTTACAGAACACTTTTACCAGTCATATATAATATATTATATATATATATATATATATATATTATATATATATATATATATATGTGTGTGTGTGTGTGTGTGTGTGTGTGTTTGTATATTATAAATATATATATATATATATATATATATATATATATATATATATATATATATATATATATATATATATAATATATATATATATATATATATATATAGATATATATATATAATTATATATATATATCTATATATATATAGTATTCATTACTTCGACTTCTGTAAAAGTACACTATATATCTACAACTGCATAGTTGTACTTCCATTACACTAATCAGAGAATTACACCTTTCTTCACAATTCACTCATTCATTCCCGACTCATCTACACTTACCCATTACAGCTTGGAAAATCACACACTTTAACAAATATAACTTTCGCAGAGCTATTCCAGCATTCTGCCTTTTCTCCCGTAGCTGTCTCCCTAGTTCTTGGCTAAACCAAGCTGTTAAGAACAGACATAGTTTGTACACGTACACATGAATTCACACTCTTCGTCAACACCCTAAGTAACTGGTCACAGCCAGTTTTTAAAGACACCTTGAACAATAGCCTCACGAACTCACATACCCACAGAATGAACATTAACCTGCTAAGTAAGCATCTTAGTGTCACACCATCCCAGAAAAGAGATATCAGCTTTCTCTAGGTTGTCGCCTGGACTCTTGTCTCCATGGGAAGTTAAAAACGATAAGTCTGCACATTCTAAAAAAGTCACAGCACATCACATTAAAATGGTATATTATTATTAATTATAGCCCTCTTTTATATAACATATATATATTTGTAGTCCAGGCATATTATCTTTAAGCTATTTTTTATTTTATTTGTGTTTTTGCAAACCACTTTGTCGTCGTCTGCTTAACAGCACACCGGCCCCATTAGTCAGTGTGACTTGATTTTCATTACTAACATTTTCCACTTTCAATCCAAGCACTTTTGGTCATTCCACACTTAAGGCGGTGAAAAGAGAGGTTGGAGTGGTTGGATAGAAAGATAATGAGGGTCATAAAATAAAGGAGCTGAAATACAAGGTTCTAAAGGTTGGACAGGGAGAAAACCTCAGTTGCAAGAAGTAATGGTTAGAACTTAGAACAGACGATATGTAAAAGGGTAAAAAGTTGGGGCAGCTAGGGGCCGAAGGGCCACTGCCAACACCCTTTCGCAATGCCTTCAACAAGGTCTCGAGAACACACCTACAGTTTATCACCTGAGGTGTACTGACGGCAGTATGCACACCTTCCTACGGGGGAGTCAGCGTGACGTCCGCGGATGAAGTAAACAGTGAAACAAATCAGTGAATTAATGCTCTCAACAAACGCAATGAATGTTCATCTAATGACTTGAAAATATTTGGTCTAAATCCGCTGTTTAGTTATTGGCAAAATTAATTTAAGTAAAATGTTATCCTAAGATTCTGTTACATACTTTGAATTTTCATTATCATCTAAATTTACTTCAAACAAAATTCCCTTTTATTATAGATTATGTAAATTTATTTGTCTACAATATTATAATAATACTATTAACTTTATCATTTCTTAACATTTTTTCCTTATTTTTCACTGCAGAAAGTAGCTTTTAGTTCCGACGTTCTCAACGCCCAGATTTGACCATAAGTTAATAACAAAAACGGCTTCAGACAACATTTCTGCATGTTTGGTTCCAATTTCAAGTTACAGAACGTATTATAATAAATTTTTTCTTCAAAAGGAATTATTTCTTCATTTACTTCCATGTATAAGAATTTACACACGAGAAAAAAAAAGGCTGATTATCATTGTGAAAAATGTTTCAAAGCGATATGAAAATAGTTCAGTATAATGGCCAAATGTTTATTAAATGGGGAAAATATGATAAGAAAAACTAACAGAGGTGTCAGAACAAGAAGCCCAATGGTTTACAAATAAGGACTGATGCTGGCATATGAAACAGGAAGGCCTGAAAATGAAGGGAAATTTATTGGATATAACAGGACACTGTTTGAATATGTGGAAAAAATACATACTTATGTGATGTTATGGAAGTTCTTTCAATTACTAGTAAATGAGCCTAAGTATGAAGGGTGAATGTCTGAATATGAAAAAATGACGTTCGAACACGAACTTAAAATGTTCGGTCATGAAAATAACCTAAAATGCGAAGAAAAATGTTTCAACATAAATTATTTTCTTGTATAATGGTTACATTTTAACAACTTAAATGTAAACATAAATGTATCTTTTCTATTCTTTCATTAATTCACATATTTTCACGAAGGTAATGATCAAAATATAATTTCAAAGAATATCTTAAGCGCTGGAGAAAAAAAAATCCACAACTGCATGCCAGACCATTAATTTCTAAGACAAATATTGCAATCGTGAGAAGCAATTAAGTCTCCCAAACACTGGCTTGCTGAAGAGTTAAACTTCCAGACACTCAGGCAAAGAAATTACAGCGTTTCAGGAAGTTCATTCATTTTCCATTTTCTTTTCGAGAGGGACACAAATATCAACAATGACACGACTTCGAAACAAACATTCACACTCGACTACATATGTTGGCTACTTACAGATTACTCACAATTCTACTAATTAAATTCACAATTAGGAAATAGAATGTTGCAATTCCTTATGTTTTTTTTTTTTTCTCGGGACAATATCGATCTACAATCTTTTTTAAAGGTCGTGTCTTTAAATGATGTTTACAAAACATTGATTTTTAGGCAATATTATTCCGCAGTGCCCTTTCTCTAACACCGGCTTTCGTCTCATCCACTTAATCTTTTTCTTTCTCTAACACTGACTTTTGTCTCATCCACTTAATCTTCCTCTTTCTCTAACACTGACTTTTGTCTCATCCACTTAATCTTCCTCTTTCTCTAACACTGACTTTTGTCTCATCCACTTAGTCTTCCTCTTTCTCTAACACTGACATTTGTCTCATCCACTTAATCTTCCTCTTTCTCTAACACTGACTTTTGTCTCATCCACTTAATCTTCCTCTTTCTCTAACACTGACTTCCGTCTCATCCACTTAACCTTCTTCTTTCTCTAACACCGACTTTCGTCTCATCCACGTAACCGACCCCTTTCTCTCACACTGACTTTCGTCTCATCCACTTAACCGACCCCTTTCTCTCACACTGACTTTCGTCTCAGCCACTTAACCGACCCCTTTCTCTCTCACTGACTTTCGTCTCATTCACTTAACTGGCCATTTCTCTAACTTTTTCTCCATATTTCTTACCCGCATTCAAGTACGAATTGTCTAGTCGTAATGTGAATGCTTTAAACATTTGAGAGAGAGAGAGAGAGAGAGAGAGAGAGAGGAGGGATAGGAGGAGAGGCGACGAGAGAGAGAGAGAGAGAGAGAGAGATTTAAAACACACCAGTCTGTCTATTATATTCTATCAGCCAATAAAAATTCAAATTTTATTTGTTCCAGTGATTGCATCTACTTCCCAAGCGAACGTTAATGGTAATTTCTTTCACAGATCTATATAATTGGCTACAGAATGATGTGACCGTGATTTGTAGAGAAAGACAAAAAGGATTACAGAACATGTTTTCAGAGGATTTCTTTTTTTCAAAACTAAACAGTGAAAGTCATGAAAACTAATTTCCTAAATATTATAACGTCAAGTAATAATGGAAATATGTACGCGAGATAACTTTCATTAGAACAGGAAACATTTTCAGAAAATCCCATTCAGTTTTTCTTCCTCAAATAATGTAATCAGCTAAAGACGGCATACAGCATAACCTTTTTTCTAAATACAGTTTTCGCTCAACATAAAATATCTACATTACTGTCAGTATATAATCATTTATCTGTAAACTTCCTTTACCTCTAGCTCAAACGAATTTTGCGAGAGACGAGAGGTAAGAGAGAATGGGAAAATAAGCTAGGGGATTATGAAAAAGAAGACCAGGGGCTTTAAACGATTAAGAAAATTGAATTTACGGATACTTCCGATATAAAAAAAAATTTAAATATGTTCGCATCCAAATGAAATCTTTTAATGAAACACTAATTCCTTCCTTTGGTCGTTTTTGGGTATTACTGCAAGAACTGGAGGAGAATATATCATTACTACTTCTTTATTTTGACATTACTGAAATTATTTCGTCCGCAATGCTGTAAACAGTACATTGCATATACCAAAATGATTCATCAATCAACAGACTACTAAAGATTGGCAAATAACTTGTTTAACCTGAAGAAATATCATGAATATTGTTCAGCTGCTTAAATATTATATGATATTCAATGCGGAGCTAAATGTCAGCAATAATTGAATACGAGAGAGAGAGAGAGAGAGTCTGCATGTGTACATCCGCCTTAAGCATATTGTGGAATATGTGTGTGATTAATAATTTGTGTTTATTGCTACTTGCTTCTAAATGTATATTATTAGCCTTACTACTGACTCCTTTCATTCTTCCTTTTCTTCATGTTTTTCCAATATTTGAGTTTTGAAAGTTAATGGAATTTTCCGTTTGTTCCATACTAATGGCTAGACTTTATGAGCGATAAAAAATATACAATTTTCAGTTTCTTTCTGGCCCTTTTCCTTCTTCAGCTATTTCAGTCTGTCCTTTGCTTCAGTGCCATCTCTTGACCGCTTAACCTACTTCAAATCAGTGCTCCTTGCTTTTATGTTATATTTTTAATTTTTTTTTCTTTTTTTTCACCAATGGTTGATAAGTAGATGTCATGAGCAATGACCTTTTTGAAATGATAGATATCATCATTTCGACTCCATGAAGACAAACGAGGTCTTAAAAGGACAGATTCAGCGTTAGCGCTGAAAATGTTGACGCAAACACTTGGGGTGGAAGCCGCTGGCTAAGCAAAATAGATCACGTCTTATGTCCGTTCATGAGTGGAAGCAAGGATCTGGTTTTGGGTAGATTTTATGGGCGTGATAATGAGCTGCTATGACGTCATGTATCTATTCCAGTGTAATGAACTTGTGAGGAACCAATGACGTCATATTATGAGGTGTGTCTTGTAATAAAGCCCGTGCTTGTGTAAGTACGAGCTGTTCCCCTACATAATGGGAGAGCAAGATCCTGGGCGTTTAGAAGCAGCCCCGATTTAGAATAATTGCGTCTTGATTTGATTTTAGTGTGTGCTTATAGCTGGCATGGGTAAGCGTACTTTTAAGCCCGAGTGTGGCTTTGTCTTTTTATATTTTAAACCTTTATTTCAGAGATGTCCTTTTCCATATGACTTTTTGATTTATGTCATTTGGGTTTGTTTGCCATTTATTTATGTGGGATCTTTTTCCTTATGTTATAGACGTTTCTAGCCCTTCAGGCATGTCTGCCAGTTTGGTAACCTGGAAAACCGGGAAGTTTCCCTTAATGGTGTTACTTATAAGAAACAGACTTTTTCTGGTTGCCTATTTTATGACTAAACTAATGTTACTTATTGTAAAGAAAGAGGTGGACGAGTTTAGTTCGATCCCCAGGGTTATTTGAATTATTTGGATTTTGAATTTTAACTAATTTAGTTAAACATTTGTTTCTATGTGAATTTGATTTATTTAGTTAATCCTTTTATTCTTAAATAAATGTACTTTTGTAGTTCAAGAGTCTGATTTAGTCACCTGACCACCTGAGAGAGAGAGAGAGAGAGAGAGAGAGAGAGAGAGAGAGTGTCACCCAGTGCCTTACTGCTCTAAGGTCATGGCTACCAACATACTTCTCTGAGGAGGGGTTAACATGATATTTTTGTTTTTCTTGTGAGACTGTGTATACTTCCAACTACCATTGCAACTTTTGTGATTAACATACAAATCTTACTTTCCATTTAATACTATATTGTGGAATATTAATTAATGTTGGTGTTGGTGTGGTGATATTTAGTTGACGTAAATAATGTTAGATTATTACATTATCATAGAATAAATACGTTATCAGTGTTTTCTTTGTCACCATATGAGTAATAATGGTTCTGTGATAAATTTCAAGCTTTTTTTTTTCTTTGCTCTCTCGGGGAAAGCCACGGGATATACCCTACAGAAATATCGGTTTAGAACATCTAAAATAAGTTAACTATAAATTTCATTCGTATAGGTGACAAAATACATAAATTGGTGTAGATTATGAAAGTGTAGCCAATCAATGTTCATGCTTCGTCATGAAAACGGCATGCATTATTCAAACAAAGCAACGTATTCCCTCAGTATAACCCAAACAAATTAAAAGTTTCCCTATAAAAAAAAGCTAAACGATCATCAACCTACAAAGCCGTTTCCTCAGTAAATAATACCCATATGAGAAACGAAGTGGTGAAAATAAAACAAATGAATTCTACAAACTAAGATCCATGAGGATACACCCACGTCAACATATAATATTTACATATATATATATATATATATATATATATATATATATATATATATTATATATAACATTATATAATATACATAGATATGTATACATATATGTATGTATATAAACGAATGTGTGAATGTATGGATGTATGCAAACAATTATAATAACATTGCTACGTAATTACTAACGAGGTTTTGAATAATCATTGCAGAGTCTTTGTACATATCAAGTATCACAGATAAATTCGTTCACTGCCATTTAACTGAAAATGCCAACTGTAATAAAGTAAAGAGCTAAGTTCCTCTACAAAAGAAAAAAGGAAAGAAACTTTTTCGTTTGTATGGTGCTTTTACGTACAAGAAGGATATAAGCAGGACACTTCCCTCAAGGCAACCACGCGTTGCTCGATCGACCGCGACCGGAGGCATGATTCAGGTTACCACTTCACAAGCTTAGAAACCAAGTACGCTGGATAAAAACTAAATAACAGATTCACATCTCTGACATTTGAAACCTGGGAGGAAACACGTGTAGGAGGGAATAAAGTTGTTTAGTCCCTTATTACCCGAAGAAAAGAGAAAAAGAATTTCATTTTTGGAATTTGTAGTGTTGCACTGAGCATGGGACCGATCATAAATCGCTTGTAATTCCACTAGAACCAGAGGGTAAAGTAAGGTGCTACGCTCAACAATTGCTTTTCACCATAAAACAATCAATTTATGAGAGATGCGATATTCGTGCACTGATTTTATTAGACTTGCGGCTTATTGTAACCGTATGATCAGGGTCTGTTGAAAGCTTCACTAACTTTCCTCTTACAAGACAGTTACACAGGTATACTCCACCTTCTTGGATAAAGTTTTGGCCCATCACGAAGCAATAGTTTCCATTTGTATCCTCATAAGAAAGAGTAACTTTTCAAGCTCCTCGGGGAGTGAGCCAAACTAACGTCCAAAGACTAAAAAGTTGGCGTAGCTACGGAGTAGCTAAGGGGCCAAAGGGAAGATGCAAGCAGCTTTTAGTAACGCCTACAGAGTACCAAGTGAACCAGAGACAAAGAAATTCATTTTCACGAACGAAAAGGGATTACGAATTATATTTTCTAAATAGAAAGTATAACTTGTATTTACATCACCACCGGAAATAAAAACAATCTTGCAGTTACAATAATGAAATCATAGCCATCCTCAGCTTCCGAAAATTCATGCATAATGAATCACATGCAAAACAATTCACCTGAACATTAGTAAACAATAAACCAAGCAGTAATGAAGATGAGTGTTTGTGTAACAAAGGGTCTTCACTTTCATTGCCGATATCATTTATATCACATGAACCAGATATATTTCTTGATGAGTGAAATCACTCGGGGTAACTTTCTTTCTAAAGAAAACCTATCGTTTTTAAATCAGTCACAATGATACATATATTGATAGATCACATCACTAAAAATTTATTTTTTCATTCTTATTCTCTCTCCCCCCTAACCACAATCCGTAACAGGTAAACAAATCACCGTTTAAGTCAACAAAGGGTCGCCGAGCTTTTCAGTAGTCTACTTGGTTGTTAAACAAAACAAGAGAGAGAGAGAGAGAGAGAGAGAGAGAGAGAGAGAGAGAGAGAGAGAGAGAGAGAATGGCCATGGAATAAAATCACCATCTTTTTTAGTTCATACTGAATAAATTCTTACCATCTTTTGTAGTTCAGAGTGAACAAAATTTAACAGTTTATCATAGTTGTGCAAATTTTGTACATGAATAATTCTAATGCACTTAAACTCTGTCTTGGTGTAACACAGCCCTTAAAAAATTTTGCCCGTAGTACTTCAAAGTACCGTGATCACTCAGTAGTTAACAACAATAAGGATATATCAAATATGGAAAAATCAAGTAAATTAACAAGTCGATATATAAAATAAAAACATAAATAAACATGGGATTTATACATTACTACTGTATAAAGGACTTGCATGGCCAGTTGCTTAGCCTTCCGGCTGTTTCTTAAGCTCCGTACCACAGCCTTTCATGGTCATGATATCTTGCTTCAGAAAAGAATTAAGGCCAAAATCCTCTGGTCATAAATTTTTCACTTTTGTCTATCGACTTGTTAATTTATTTGATTTTTCCACTATTGTAGTTAGCTACTGCGTGATCACAGTACTTTACCTAAATGCTACTAATTCTTTCCTGTTGGAAGGAATTTTCGTTAAATTCCTTAACCTCCTATCTTCACTAAAAGCAGCCATTTCAATACCTCTAAAATCAGTAGGTTTAAAGAGTTAAACGATACTAAAGACTGAAGAACACTTCTCGATTTACAATACATGATAAAACTATTTCCATTCTGAGTTCTGCTGTAAAAATAGATTCAAGTTGATAATCTGCTTCTTTAGACATCGGGGAAGGCCATTTCAATGCCAACGTTAGTATTTGACTTTGA
>NC_061105.1:30817943-30877943 GCF_015104395.2 Macrobrachium nipponense
ATTTTCTCTTCGAAAAAAAAAAATACAATAACTGCATTTGAATAAAACTTTTATGGCCATATTTCTTTAAACCCGTATGCTTAGTCCACAACCCTTTCAGAGAGAGAGAGAGAGAGAGAGAGAGAGAGAAGAGAGAGAGGAGAGAGAGAGAGAGAGAGAGAGAGAGAGAGAGGAGAGAGAGAAATCACACATATCTAGCGAATGTAATTGCTTCTTAATGACATCACAATCTTATTTTGCTCCTCTATTCTCTTAAATGTGGCCAACATTCTTTTATGATATTAATGAGTGTACAGCCAAACCATGCCACTACTCCAGCATTTACGTGAAAAACAAGTTCTTTCCCCATTGCTGTATTGGAATCACTGTCGGACAGCTTTTATCAAGGGATGAACACCGAAATAAAGCTTGTTTTATATATATATATATATATTATATATATATATATATATGTAATGAGGATATGATCCCCATTATTCATTTGGTAAACGTGTAACTCCGAGCGTCAGGCACACACAATCTCTCTAAGCAACCAACGGCTCGCGACCTTCTCTTTCTCTCTCTCTCGCCAAGCGACCGCTCTCTCTCTCTCTAACAGCGATACCTCTCTCTCTCTCTCTTCACCTCTTTCTCTCCACTCTAACAGGTAACCAAAATGAGAGAGTTGCATTATAAAATAAACATTTATTAACAACGAAAAAACAGCAAAACAATTAGGTCTTACAGACTAACTTAATTCAAGTTACCCCACTATCAAAATGTCTAAATAGTAAATAGTCACACCAAAATGTCTATTATCCATTAGGACTCCCTCGGTCCCCCCATAGTTCCTTGCCAGAACCGTCTGTTTCAAAGACATAAGAACACCCCGTAAGTACACACATAAGTCTAACAACAAAGTCAAATATTGAATATTCCCACAAACATGTCAAATAGATAACAAGCCACTCTTTGGCTAAAACAGTTCAAAACTCACCCAAGCAGCCGGAATATTTAACACACTATATTATAAACACTTTCGGAGAGCACCACGGCATCTTGCCTTTCTCTCAAAGCCGCCTCTATGCAAATCCCCCATAGACTTGTGTAGGGTACATTTAGAATAGAAGAGGCAAACACGCACATACGAATGCACATTTCAACGACATTTCACATTACTGGCTGCAACCAGTTTTCCCAAAGGCACTTTGAGAAGAGTTCATAAACTGTCGTACATTGACTTGTCTTTCTATGCAGTTTTATCTCACGCCACCTACAGAAACCACTCATCAGCTTTTCTCGGGTCGTTGCTTCTCCACATTCCAATAGGTCACAGCGAACATATTGGCAATATATCATTAATCATAACCCTTGGCATTATATATATATATATATATATATATATATATATGCATATATATATATATATATATATATATATAAAAGCTACTGTAGAATTTTTGTATAAGGTAAACAAAAAAGATATACACACTATATCCAGGTAGCCATGTTATAAAGAATATGAACTAAGTATAATTTGAACGTAAAGTAAAAGAGCGTTTAGCAACGGTCAGTGGCTAATAAATTATGATTGAAACTCTGGCATAAAATTACGTTGATAGTAAAAAAAATAACCATATAAAAAATTGTCAGAATGATCTCAGCAGCGGTCGGTGAAAAGGAAACTTCGATCTTAGCTGACGTAGTATGTCTAAAAGCAGAATTCCTACAAAGATCGCCAATACATTTCATGAAATTTTTATTAATTCAAATATCTCTGTCCATGTATTATCATCTCCAAACTCCTGTGTATCTATCTGTTTTGAATTCAATAATTCCAATAAGTTTATTAATCCATATTCTTACAAAAACAACTTGATTCTTTTCTGATAACAATATACAGAACGATTGGCTCTTCAAGTTGGAACTACTTTTCCTCCGCTGTTGGATTGAATTACACAAATTTGAGAGAATTTTCAGCGTAGAATAGATTATAATAAAATTAAAATATTTGCATTATACAAAACAGATTGTGAGCCTCATTGCATATGTCGATAAACGAAATAAAGCCCATAATTGTAATCAGCCAATCAGAACCACACTACGTCGCACATTTGTTTGAAGTTCTATGTAAATCTCTCTCTCTCTCTCTCTCTCTCTCTCTCTCTCTCTCTCTCTCTCTCTCTCTCTCTCTCTCTCTCTCTCTCATTTAGTATATAGGAATAAGTTGCGTCAATATTATTTTATAGAAATTGTATCAATATTTTTCGGTCATTTTAGCTACATTATTTATCGTTTCAATGGGAAATCAGAACTAGCTTCAATAGGTTTAGTAGTAGGTAGTTAATGTTATAGCCTATAACTTACAAACAACTCCTCCCTCTTCCGCAACCCCCGCCCCCCTCCGCTTCCATTTCCTATGTCAGTCTCAAGAGCCAGACGGAATTGCATGATAATAGTACGTTATGTAATTTCCCTCTGATAAAGACTCATACATAATCTTGAAAAATCACGTATAAAACCATGAATCACAATGTAGTTTAGTTTTTAAACTTTTTCTTTATTAGGTCATTTTATTTCTTGTCAAATAATCAAGTGAAAATATATTAATTGATAAGGAAACGTCTCCACCAATAAAGCTTTCCCGAAAATATTAAAAGAATTATCCAGCTGCTGAAGCTAGAGAGCGTGAGAGCTAATTTTCGTGTTCTGATAAAGACATCGTGAAATATATTTAATAAAATTATATTTAGTTTTCATTTTAAGTTTAAGTTTCATGTGTCGTCTATAAGCTTTCATCTAAATTCAGTTACTATGTAAAATAATTAATGCTATCTTTAAAAAATTGCTTCATTGAAATGGAAAGCATACAAGGCCATTTTTTTTCAGTGTGTGTGTTTGTGTGTGTATTTACACCTTTGTGGTATTCCCATCTGCAAGGATAATTAATGCTGGGAATTACATTTATTTAAAACTTTTCATTCTGAGCTACTGGTAAGTTACATAAGCTGTTGTGAAATCAGCAAAGATTGAGCTTTGTAATTATATTAAGCAATTATTTCCGGTAAAGTAATATCTATACACATTAACATTTTATTCCATTCCCTCTTTAAAGACGAAACTGATATTAAAAGATTTTACTCTCCCTTATGGATATACCTAACAAACACTAAAGAAAGCTGTTCTAGTACTTCTGCCTACTGGCACCAAAACCTTTTAGACTTGCCTTATTGTAACCACCTACGATACTGAAATAGATACTCTGGAACTGAGAACTACAACATGATGTAAATTGAATGGGTTTGGATGAATCTGGGTAAATATATCCAATCGCAGAACGTAAATATATCCAATCGCAGAACCCCTCTATTAATAGGTTTTGACGACTTATTCCAAATGGAACTAATCTTGTTAACCTGTTGAAGCTTATTAGAAGTACGAACCCAGACCGGATTCCTTTATGCATTATGGAGACACTTGTCCAATGTCCATGTTAAATTGCTCCAAGTAAAAACACTCAAGAGGAATTTGAATCTAATTAGAATGTAGTTTAATTGGGAAAATAATTTATGATATATTTACTCTAATACCAGAAGCCAATTTTTTTAAATAAGTAACGGATTAAAGGATCTACCCCAAAAAAAATTACGGTTAAGCCAAGAACAGAGATAAAATGTCTCTTCAACTGTGCAAACTTTATAAAAATCCAACAAAAGATAAGCAAGGTAGAGAATCAAGTAGTACCTGGCAGGCAGTGCCTGGTAATCTGACAAATTTTGATCTAATAACTAGTGCTGAAAAGGGCACTGGGCCAATAACCTATCGGAAACGATTTAAAGAGGAAAGACAACACTCCCTACACGAAGGAGTACGGAATATTGCAAATACATGAGTATAACGCATATGTTGTCTCCCTACACGAAGGAGTACGGAATATTGCAAATACATGAGTATAACGCATATATAATGTACGTACATGAGTACAAAAAACGGGTTTTTAAAATTTGATAGAATTGTTCCTATCATTATTTCAAGAGTAATTAGAATACAACAATAATCATTTCTTATTATTGCTCCGGCGATGCATTATCTTAATTAAAGATGACAACAACAGTAGTAAGGATACAAAAACTGAGAACGTTCTTTTCCGTCGAAGAGGAGCAGACCATTGTTGCACAGAATAAGCATAACACGAGTTGCGTCATTATTTCCTTCCCGTAAGCTACCAAAAGTTACTTTACCTAAGGCCTTTTCACCCTGGCTCAGACCCTTCACGTTCAACTGCCCATCCGGTACTAATGCACCGATCAGACAAGAGAAGCAGAAGTTAATATACCAACCTAGGTTGGTTCCCCAGCGTCGAAATGAACTTTTTCCACTCCACTTTTACATTTATTACAATCTTTTAAAATACACGCGCGCGCGCGGATGGATGTATATTTTATTAGCACATAATGCTTTCAATACAAGGAGATAGCCTGACAATTATTGGAAATAAATTTACTCAAGTCCTACAAGAGAGACTTTTGATTAGGGTGTTTGCCCTGTCATTCACACGAAGGAGTAAATATTTACTCCAAGTCGTTTCCTTTCAAGATATTCGTGTCCCTCTGGAAAAGAAAATGGAAAATTAATTAAGCTCGTGCATTGTAAGGAGATTAGTGCAACCCCTTCCGGAACTTTATAATTTCCTTCTCTAAATGACTGGAATTTTAAATCCATGTTAAGCTGAAGTTTGAAAAGCTTGCTTCTTTCGATTGCTTAGAGGTCAAACATAAAATTTTACTAAGAAATTAATAGTCTGTAATGAAATCGTGTAAAAGGTTCGATTGTTGTACCATATAGAAGTAAAACAACCATATAATACACAAAAACAATGTGTATATATAATGTGTATATGTGAATATATATATGCATATATATAAGTATATATATATATATATATATATATATATATATATATATATATCTGTGAGAGAGAGAGAGAGAGAGAGAGAGATGAAAACGGTTGTGAATCCTTCAACTCGATGACCTGACTTCCAGAGTTAAAAAATAAGATGAACTTATAAATGCATGAGCAAATTGGAAATGCATTTAGCTTTAAGAAAAATTCAATGTTTCCTCCACGGATCTTTTAGTTTCCCTCACATTTGACCATTTCCCGTATATATTGAAACAACTCTCCCGACAACAGGTGCGTGAATTGGAAAGGGGACGTAATTAGCATTTAGGGAATCATTGTCCATTAACACAACAGGAAGAGGAGGATATTACAAGGTGAAGCAACAGGTGTTGCTGGCTACTCCCTTCTCTTTCCCACTCCCGGGAGAGACTAAGTAATAAAGGTTTTACCATCAGTCCTCGTTATTACTTTTCCCCAAAAGAAATTTTCATAGCACTCATTACCATTAACCTGTCAAAACTGATAAATGCTTATACGAATCACAAAATTGCAAAATTCATAACTTTCAGCTTTCCTTTTTAAGTAACGTTTGCATATCACTTACACGATTGATAAAGTGAATTAAATGTTTTGTCTTTAATTGGGAACAAAGGGACTAGAGTTTGCAGCGATGAAATGAATCCTTAATGCGGTGTTTTGCGGAAGTGGCCCTCTTACCTATAACGTCAGGTTATTCTATAAAATTAGTCCAAATCCCGAAAACAGGAATTCATTTTACAATGTCACCGTATTAAATTTAAACTTAAAACAGTTTTCGCTAGTCAACTGCAAGCGTGATTTGATCTTACTTCCAACGAGTTCAAATTACAATGTCTTGTTTTGGTTTTCATAAGCCTCTTGAAATATTCTTTGGATTCTTATCCTGTTTTGCTTTAGGATATTAACTATTTATGTGCGCGTGGTTATATATATATATATATATATATATATATTATATTATTTATATAATATATATATATATATATATATATATTATATATATATATATATATATATATCTATATATATATTATTAATATTATATATATATTATATCTAAATTATATATAATATATATATATATAAATATATATATAATATATACATATATATATATATATATATATATATATATAAATTATATACAGTACCAGTCATAATACATTGCGTGGTAGGGAAGATGGAAGAAGAAAAAGAGTACAACAAATTAAAAATATTCAGGAAAAATCAATTATTAAAGCAACCATCATAAAATTTGGAATGAATAATCACCAACTCCTGCCCTAGTACTTGATAGGCATGCCACAACGTTTACGGACTTTCTGGAGTGTCCTGGGCATTGAATCTGAAAACTGCTGCAGGAGGGACTCATCCAGATCATCCCAAGCGCGTTTCAAACTTTGCGCTGCAAGACGTGTCCACATTCAGTAACTTTCTTTTTATGATTGCTTAACGATTGAAATGGCTGGGGAATTCCCTGGCTAGTCATGGATATATTCAATTCCACAATCTCTAAGCCACAAAGTATTCTGTTTGGCGGTATGATCCCCAGTGCACGAATCTTCATCCAATGCCATTGAAAATCAGCCATTGAAACGAAAAAAAATGCGGCTGAGTGAAATTGACTAATTGGGAACTTAACTAGAGCTACTGGCTCACTCAGAGAAAGTATAACTCTGTGTAAGAGCTCTTCAGTAACCTGTTGGATGTTGTGAGAGTTGGATTTCGAATTCTTTTCTCGTGCTCTGCCATAGCCATTGCTAACATTATTTTGTGTGGTTGAGTGAGTGTGGTTGTATTAACAATGTCTAAACCGTATACTTCCATTGAGATATCGTTTGAGAGTGATACAACTTTACGAGGAAGGCCTTAAAACTGGTGTAATTAGCCAAAAAATTGGCGTGAAACAACGGACTGTCCAAAACATTCTGAAAACTTTTCGTGAATCGAGAGGAAAAGTACCACCCAAGGCTAGGACCAGCACTGGGAGGCCCCCTATTATTAGTAATAGGGGGTTAAGAGTTCTCGCCATGAACATTGAGACCTCAATGCTCCTGGCGAAAACTCTTAACCCCCCCTTCTTACTAATAATATGGGGCCTCCCAGTGCTGGTCCTAGCCTTGGGTACTTCCTTCCCTCCCAACTCACGAAAAGTTTTCAAAATGTTCTGGAAAGTCCGTTGTTTCACGCCAATTATTTGGCTAATTACACCAGTTTTAAGGCCTTCCTCGTAAAGTTGTATCACTCTCAAACGATATCTCAATGGAAGTATACGGTTTAGACATTGTTAATACAACCACACTCACTCAACCACACAAAATAATGTTAGCAACGGCTATGGCAGAGCACGAGAAAAGAATTCGAAATCCAACTCTCACAACATCCAACAGGTTACTGAAGAGCTCTTACACAGAGTTATACTTTCTCTGAGTGAGCCAGTAGCTCTAGTTAAGTTCCCAATTAGTCAATTTCACTCAGCCGCATTTTTTTTCGTTTCAATGGCTGATTTTCAATGGCATTGGATGAAGATTCGTGCACTGGGGATCATACCGCCAAACAGAATACTTTGTGGCTTAGAGATTGTGGAATTGAATATATCCATGACTAGCCAGGGAATTCCCCAGCCATTTCAATCGTTAAGCAATCATAAAAAGAAAGTTACTGAATGTGGACACGTCTTGCAGCGCAAAGTTTGAAACGCGCT
Source organism: Macrobrachium nipponense (assembly GCF_015104395.2). Lineage (NCBI taxonomy): Eukaryota > Metazoa > Arthropoda > Malacostraca > Decapoda > Palaemonidae > Macrobrachium > Macrobrachium nipponense. The sequence goes on from NC_061105.1 coordinate 30,825,569, forward strand.
TGGGATGATCTGGATGAGTCCCTCCTGCAGCAGTTTTCAGATTCAATGCCCAGGACACTCCAGAAAGTCCGTAAACGTTGTGGCATGCCTATCAAGTACTAGGGCAGGAGTTGGTGATTATTCATTCCCAATTTTATAATGATTGCTTTAATAATTGATTTTTCCTGAATATTTTTAGTTTGTTGTACTCTTTTACTTCTTCCATCTTCCCTACCACGCAAAGTATTATGACTGGTACTGTATATATATATATATATATATATATAATATATAAAACCACACACACATTAAGTTTAAATATCCTAAAGCAAAACAGGATAAGAATCCAAAGAATATTTCAAGAGGCTAATGAAAACCAAAACAAGACATTGTAATATATATATATATATATATATATATATATATATATATATATATATATATATATATATATTATATATAATATATACAATAGATATTATATATATATAATATATAATAATATATATATATATATATATATATATATATATATAAACCTTGCCACACGAATATCGAACTTAAGATCTTACCTTGTGACAGCATTCATTATATTATAATACGGAAAAATCCCCTGCTTAGTTATGTCAAGAAAGTATCGTGGATCAGTCAGGCATTCGCATTCTCCACCCAACGGAACAAGTCAGAGATGACTCCCAATAGGCCACCCCATACTCTACCCTTTAGGGATGGCACCAAACCGCTTGCAGTGGCCCAGGCGTAAGCCAATCCGCATGCTGGAAGTTTTGCTCCCCACTAATGACGACCGACTCCCCACTCCAAAGATACTGGTGGGCTTCCGGACAAAAGCCAGGAGTCCCATCCCCAACAATCAGGCCCCCTGGATTTTGATGGGTTGACCCCTGGAGATGCTTCCGGACTCCAGATATCGTGTGGTGACTCAACCACCACAACTCCCATAATTAGCTTCTAATGCAAACCCTTGTCAATACACGATCCCTTCTCAGAATCACCTAAGCAGTAAAATTTTGCGAGACGGTCGCTAATTTTAGCAACTATGACTTTGACCATCGACGGTTGGTTTCTGGTTTGTTAGATTTTCATAAGCTGTATTGTGTAAGAGATCATTCACATTCACAATTGACCCCTGATCCTCTTTTTCATCCAGAGCGCAACCATATTTTCAACTAATCAAAATTCTTTCAGGTCAAGATTTAGCTTTAATTTAACCTTATAGTAAAAAATGGGGCTACCATACTACTCATATCCTACATTTAATTAGACAAATGATCTTAAACCCTGTGTACAAGAGTTTGTTCTATATTACTCATACTTCCCTCTATCTCTTTACAACCACTGCATAGGGATCGCTCCTTAACCCTTTAAAGTCCACCCTGGGTTTTATGGGAAATATTAAAAAATCCTTTTAGTATGTTATAGTATGAGTAAATACAAGACCTTTTTACTCTTGTGCACTTTTACAAAATTTCCAAAGTAAGCGAAATAATTACATGCAATGAAGTATCCCGTATGGGAGCCTCGGGCGACCTTAGGCGGACCACGCTCATCCCGTATGGGATCTATTGGGCCGTGCGGGCAACTTTTTTCAAGTTTATAAATAATGTTGATTCGCCCACAAAACATATGATTATTATTGATGAATCACCTTTTTTTGTTCCACAACAATGGATATAATAGAAACACATATATGGCTTTGTACAAATTTAATTCAATATAAAAAATAAGTATACAATAAATACAAAAATAGTATAAAAATACAGAAAACACTATAAAAAAAATCAAAAACTCGAATACAAAAATAGTATATATACTAAATACACAAAACACTGTAAATAAAATAATACAAAAATAGTATAAAAATAGACAAAACACTATAAACAAACTCTCATAACAAACAATTTATTTCGAAATCTTATGGAACAAAGCAAAACAATTCCTTTCTTCAGTAAGGCAAAGGGCCACCTTGCAATCCTCACACATCCAGCGGGATCTGTGGATGTGGCCTGCACCAGAACAGAACTTGCAAGTCGCCTCATGGAGACTGCTTTGGCATGTGTAGGGCAGTGGCATTCTGGCGTGTCTCAATACTTGGCACAACTGCCCGTTGGCCCCTTCTTGGCAAAGCAAAATCTCTGGTGCCAAGAGAATTCCTGTTATTCTGAAGGTTGACGACTTGAAGCTTCTGAGCCAATTGGAGATATCCAGACGGAAGTCCTTGAGCGGCTTGGGGTTTTCCTGCAAAGCCAGGCAATCCTCTTGTACAAAATCCAGGCGTTGCAGATGATCAAGTCAAGGAGGTAAGCAAAGAGCCTCATGTAGTACCTCTTTGCTTTGAAGGGGGTCCTGTACAGGTGTGTCAACATGTCACTCTTGTCAATGCCCCCCATGCGGTTGTTGTACATCTGGATGACAGATGGGCAAGGAATGGGAACCTTCTTCTTGGCTGCCCTGTCGTACCGCTCCACTGTTCCCATGGGCTCCACACCAACATCAGAGGACAAGATTGTCACAACGCTGTTGTCCTTCCATCTTGCAACAAGGATGCCATCAGAAGAGACATAGTCCAGTGTCCCCCTTTGTGTCGCTTTCTTGTTCATCTCCTTCACAGACGTCAGGGGAGGATGACCAACTCGGTTTTTCCCTGGCAGTGCCCACATACCGGCATCCATACTGTGATCTCAGGTACTTGGCCAACCCTATTCTTGTGAAGTAGTTGTCTGCATACACTGCTGAGTTTCTGGGGTCCTTGATGGTATTCACTAAGGCGACAACAAACTTGGAAGTTACAGACATGGCTTTCTCCTCTTCAGATAGCATAGTATGGTGGCTCACAAAGGTTGTCTCCCCTTGGTACATGAGAATATCATGCACAAACCCATCCACACTGGAGCGGCAGAACAACTTGAAGCCCCACTTGTCAGGCTTCTTTGCGACATACTGGCGAAGGTTACCAGCCCTTGTGCCCTTATAGGCGACCATCACTTCATCAATGGAGTGGATAGGGAGTCTCAGGAACTTTCAGGAACTCTCTGGTGACCTTGGTGAAGGGGACTCTCACCTTGAAGAACCGATCTTGGGATGCAGCTGCCTGGTCATTGTCGCTGAAGTGAAGGGAAGATCGAATTGCCTTGAAGCGGTTCCTGGACATGAAGTCTGCAACTTGAGGAATCCTGGTCTTCACGGCCCAGAAGTCAACTATGCTAGGGAGAGGAACCAGGCCCATGTACACGATGAGGCCAAGGAAAACCATGAGATCCTCTTCTGACATGTGGAAGTTGCTGCCTACATCCTTCTGTCTTGAGTACAGGTTGGATTGATACACAATGTGTTCCCTCAATTCAGTTGTGAAGAACTGGGAGAAATATTCATAAGGTTCCCTCAAATAGTCAGGCTTCTGATGAATGAAGTTGGGCAGGGCACGGATATCAATGTCTTCCTTCTTCCATTCATCAGCACGAGACCTCTTAGGGTTAGGCTCACCTTCCTCTTCCATAGGCATCGCTTGAGGGACAACAACATTGACCTTGCGAGCTGAAACAAGAATAAAGTAACATTAGTAAAACAGTAAATGTGTGTGTGTGCGCATGCATGTGTATGTCAAGTGAGTATGCATGTGTGTGCACGTGTATGTCAGTGAGTATGCAAGTAAAAAAAACACAAATAAGTTTTTAAAATACCAATGTTTTACAAACCATTTAAAGGGCAACAAATTTAAATACCATTATAACAACGAGACTTTTAAATACAATGTTTACAACACATTTCTCTCTCTCTCTCTCTCGTCTCTCGTCTCTCCTCTCTCTCTAAGGATGTCTCATACTAACCTCTAGAGTTAGGAGGGTCAAGGCATCGTCCTGAGTAAGGCCTTCGTCAGGAACGTAGGTAGGGTCGTCATCATCACTGTCAATGTCCAAAGGGCTCACGTCGACATCACTTCCTTCAGCGTCGTCAGGGGCTACCCATGGTACACGTTCCTGAGTCTCCAATGCAGCATTGCGTTGCCCATAAAACATACTGCTTTGAAACTGCAAAAATAAAAAAAAAACAACTTTAAAATCATGTAATGAAAGAAAATGTAACTTTCCCTAACAAAAAACCTATCATTCAATCCCTTGTAAGGTAATAATTTATATGCACATGAACCTAACATCTATAAATCATCACTATTATATCTAGATATACTGTTAAAATTATTCACAAATGTCTAAAACAAGCACTAAAAAAAAAAAAAAGAAAAAATTACTTGACGTCGTATTCTACTGGCCGTTGTAAAAACCGTTACGGTCCGATACATCCCTCATGGGATGAGCGTAGTCCGCCTAAGAACGACCGAAGTATCCCGCAAGGGATCTATACTTTTTTTTTTTGTCACTACGACACGTCAGTAACACTACAGCCCTTCAAACCAACATCAAAAGGTAAGTATATCACTAGGCTTCACTATCCCCACAGTCACTGTGTGCTTACCATGATTACGAAGTTCGGAGGGGGGGGGAAACTTGGAGGTTACTGCGGCACGTCTTGACTGTTTTCCAACTTGCGCACGACTGAGGTGTCTGTCGAAGGCCCTCCAGTCTTTGTGCGAGGGCCTGGTGGCTTCTGATTGGTTGATTCGAAGAGCAGAGGAGTGTAGCTATGAGTTGCCAAAGCGTCAATTTCATACAAGCTCAAACTTGTTCACCACGACTACCCAAAAGTAGCTGTTTTAAAGATCCCAAATGGGATCTCTGGTCGTTAAAGGGTTAATAATGTTATCATATAATCACCATGACCTGAGATTTACTAATGAAAAAACACTCTCATTCTGTTATAAGTAAATTAAACTTCGTAATTACGCCTCCTTGAGTCATCTCGCTGCATTATGTAAATTATTCAGGCACCCGATATGCTTGAAAGAACGTCTAAACTCATTTTTTCTGCCTCCGAGAGAAGTCTCCCTGGTATATATAAATGAGTTACCGTGGGTGAAATTATGCGAAATATGTAAACAGTTTATTACGGAGAATAAAAGAAATTGGAATGAAAGGATGGATTTATAAAAGAAAATATTTTTAGATTTTTTCAACATAAAATCCTACTTTTGAAAAAGAGAAGGAATATTTTATTCTCTCGTTTAACCCACAAAAAAGTATTCAGGACCAAGGGATAACTTACAAAATAAAAGCCAATGTAGGACACGAAAACTGACTGATCTGGCAGTTGGTTATGGATTGAATGAGGCTTTCTATTTGTTGGCAAAGAGCATGTGGATAATTATTTTATATTAAAGGATATTAGAATTTGATGTCAGCTCTACCATTCTTAATATCCCAAAGCAAAAATGGATATACAAACCACATGAAAAACATTACTTTAAAAATTTTAGAAAATAATACAATTTCATGTTACATTCACCGAAAATTAACATATTAATGCCAAAGTCAATTTCTACCATGCTAACTAGTTCAAAATTATAGTCTTCAGTGAGAAGATTATGATAAACTAGACTATCAGTTGAGCACAAGGTACAAAAATTTGGCTGCTAAATAATAAAATAAAATGTAATTTACAGATTTGGCATTTGCGTTGCCTTCTTTGGAAAACAAGACCAGGTCAGAATGGGTACGCACACATTACTAGTTTTCCTTGATAATCCAACCTTTTGATTTAGAGTGCGGAATACCGGTTTCATCGTTTTCACCATTTATTCTCTCTCTCTCTCTCTCCTTCTCTCTCTCTCTCTCTCTCTCTCTCTCTCATTTGATCCCGTACTCCCTCTGCCATACTTGTATTTTGCATATTATGAAATGAAAATAGGAAGGAAATTTATTTTTAAAACAGAAAAATCTCTGCATTAAAAACTAACACCAACATTAGTTATTAGGGAAAAATGGCTTTCATTGTTTGTGTAAGCGAGTCAATGACTTAATAGTAATGCAATAACAACAGATTGTAAATGTCATACTTATTCCTATAACTTGAGATAAACAACTTTCTGTTACCTCTAAAGTCCCTCTCAACTTACGAACACCTTAACGTGGTAAGGGGGCGATTGAACCCGTGAAACTTGTTCCCTGGTTCGAATCCAAGAGTCCTATATATATTAACACAACTTTTTGTGGAACTTCCAACCTTTAGGTAAAATTCACTGGAGTTGATCAACAAAAAAAGACATGACAGCTGTGACTGGGTTATATCCGAAGCTAAATAGTGATAACTGGGGTAGACTATCAAATACCTGATAAAGTATTGAGGAGGTCTGTTCACAACTGACCCAAAATTCGACCAAGTTCGCGCTTAACGTTACGCTGCGTGGATAGGCTATTTACCTGTCAGTCCGGCCAAGAATTAACGGTATTCTACAAAAGGTTTCTCAACTGGTAATTGTACAGGCCTCCCAGCAGCACTTGAAAATAAAGTAGGCGTCTGACCAAAAAAAGTAAGAGTTATAGTCTTATAATAGGAGTGCCATATGGAAATAATGTAATATTTCAAATGCGACATTTTAAGCATTTATATGCAAACATGTACTAGTAATGTTTAAAATCCTCTTTCAAAGGTATTTTCCTAGCTTGTTCTATTTTACAACTAATTATAAAACTAAAAGTTACTAGGCCCTTGCTTTTGGTTTCCTCCGGTTTTATTAATTTATTTTATTCAGTAACGGAACATTATCCACTTCACATTTTCAGTGAAATAAGCCTTTGACTCATTCAAGATTTAAGTAACATGCAGACAGGAATGTATAATCAATCAGATTAAATAATCAAGTTACAAAAAATAGAGCCTGCATATAATGAGCTTCACAACAAAATCAACATCTCAAACTAAATTACTACAATAATTTCAGTCACTGAGAAACACTATCACTCAAGCTTTCTTCTTGTTTAGAGAAGCAACTTCATCTCCCCAGCATTGTAATCTTCCAATGAAATGAAACATCGTTTTAATCAGGGGTCCAGATGTCTTTCATCTCTAAATAGTACTTGCTTTGGTGATTGTTTACACAAACATTTATATAACATTAGATGGCAGCTCATGTATAAACCAAAAACATCACCACTCATAATGACGATAATCAAATCAATAACCAAACACGTTGCCTCACTCATCCAACACACTTACGTTTTCTTATATCTATTCAATTATAAACATTGAATTTTCTTAATCCTTTAAAACTTTTCAGTAGGAGTTTTCTACAAGAAAAAAAAAGTAGGACTATAAGTAGGAGGGGGTCTGAAAAAGTAAGAAAAGTGAGAGCACTAGGAGGCCTGATTGTAATATCAGGTGTGCTAAATGGGTCTGGGTCAAATTCCCAACAGCCATAATCCCGACACCCAATATCCCGACAGCCAAAATCCCGACATACAAACACACACACACACACATACGTACGTACGTACGTACGTATATACATACATACATACAATATGTGTGTGTGTGTGTGAGAGAGAGAGAGAGAGAGAGAGAGAGAGAGAGAGAGAGAGAGAGAGAGAGAGAGAGAGAGAGCTTTAAACGGTAAACCACCGGACATTGATAATAAGACCGCAAATATGAAGAGATTATCATGAGCCCCATCTTGGATTATGGACGGTACTTTTAAAACAGTACCTATATTATTTTACCAAATGTACACAATTCATGCATCTGTGGGATATGGAAATCGTAGAGTTTTTCCACTTGTGTATGCTTTTATGAATGGGAAGAGTGAGGTCTTGTATAAACGCTTGTTTCAAGATTTGACCGACATTGCTGACGAGAATGAAATTGATCTGAACCCACAATCCATAATATCTGATTTGGAACTGGCTGCAATTCAAGCTTCTAAAACTGAATTTCCTAACGCCAACAACAAACTATTTTTTTTTTTTTTTTTTCATTTAGGACAGTGCATCTGGAGAAGAATTCAGTAAACTGGATTGCCAATTCGCTACGGCAATGATGAAGAGCTTAGTTTATTAATAAGGCATTTATTTGCCTTGGCATTTCTTCCATCTGATGAAATTCCAGACGCCTCCGAAGTTTTAAAATCTTGTTTGCCAGAAGAAGCAAGCGATGTTGTTACTTGGTTTGTAAATAACTATGTGGACGAGTGAGAAGGCATTTGCCCGCGGCGCTGTTGTTCGTGCGCCACCAACATTTCCTCGTATTATGTGGTCAGTACATGACTCCATGCAATCAGGATTTCCACATCCGCAAAATGCAGTTGAGGCCTGGCACAGGAGATGGGAAAACATCATTGGAGAAGCTCATGTTAGACTTTATAATATAATTGAAGAGTTACAAAAGGAAGAGCAACAAGTCAACAACCAAATTGAATACATACTTCGCAGGGAACCAGAACCTAGACAAAAAAGGAAAAAACTTATTCGTGAAGAACGGATCACCAGCTGATGCAAGAACGAGATCATCAAAATGTTTTACATTCTCTTCGAGGAATAACTCCTAATTTATCCCTTAAATAAAGTTTTTAACTTTTTAAATTTCATATTATATCGAATCTTTCATTATGCTGTGAGATTCTTTTTCATTATGCATTTACACCTGTTCTCTATTAGGTTGTAAATCTGTTTTAATTAAAATTGTAAATAACATTATTTTTGTTACCCCCAAAATTTATAATAAGATATTTTTTTCGGGATTTTGGCCTGTCGGCATTGTGGCTTTTGGGATATTGGGTGTCGGGATCATGGCTGTCCGGATTCTGTTCAGATCCGTGCTAAATAATTACATATCGAAATTCTACGACAATCGGACCAGGCAAAGGTCCGATTTCCAATATTTCGTCTACAATAGCCCCTAAATACTTAAAATGCCCATTACTCTTCATTATTTAAACTAGATAAGTAAAGCTGGTGCCTAACACCTTATTTTGGATATCTGGTAGCCAAATTAGCATAGCTGCATTATACTGAAGTGATCATATACTAACAAAATCCAAGGTGGCGGACCAATATGGCTGCCATACTATGAAAATTTACATTATTCATTCAGTATGGGAAGCATTTGCATAAAAGCAGCCTCCTGTATTTTTTGACAGATACTGCCTGGAGGTATGGCTGTAAATTTCCTTAGATTCTGCATAAACATGCTTATAACACAGTAAGATTTAATAGTGAGATTTCTCTCTGTTGACTCATCGACAATAACATAATTAGTTTTTTCCATTCGAAGTCAATTCTTTGGTGATACTTGTTCCCAACGTATCAATTTTAAAAGACATTCTTCAAGGATATCCGAATCAGGAGCAATTGCCTTAACAAATATGTATATATATATATATATATTATACACACACACACACACACATATATATATATATATATATATATATATATATATATATACATATATACAATCTTTTCTTTATTTCTCAAAAAAATTCACGCAACTTGCATCTGACAGCGAAATGCTGTCCTCAGTACTTTGGGATTCTGAAAAGTCTCTTCCTAATTCTATACTTATTGTCCAACATTATTCAGTTCAATCACCAACAAAACAGGCAACTTCCAGGCTTCGTTGAACGGTTCCATCCATATTCGCTTTTATCAGTTTAGTTCATCTGGCGATGTTGGAAAATATGAAAATGCGTTTACACTACAAAGCTACCTCTCTCTCTCTCTCTCTCTCTCTCTCTCTCTCTCTCTCTCTCTCTCTCTCTCTCTCTCTCTCTCAACTGACGTATCAGCAGTTAAATGAGAAAATAGATATCAATATTTAATACCAGAATCCATTTCCGAATTTTGGAATAATACATCCAGCAGCTTTTATATTAAGCTTCGTAAAATCATTTTCGGATTAAGTCCCAAAATTAAGTCTATTTCAATTCTTTTTTGTTGATGGCCATAAAATGTTACTAAAAGTCCATTTTTTGTGCGGTTTCATTTTATAAATTAATGTGGGAATTATATTTACGCTGTGGTTAACTTTATTACTTCAAGTTCGAGCTTATGATAAATCTATTTATTTAACATTAAAATTTGCAAGGTAATTCTTACGATCGACAAAAGCTTAATGTTTCTATTTCCGATTCATTGATAATTTTGATGTATTTCTAATGAAATTTAACTTACCGATTTCATTCGTAATACTTTTGTTTACATCATTATGAGACTCCTTCCACACAGGCAGATTATCTTCGACCTCTCAAGAGGTTTCAGAATGCACATACTTTAAATTTGTTTACCGAAAACAAGAACATAGTGGCTACAGTTCATATAAACTGGAAAAAAATTGAGCAGCAGCAAATCACGGTGAGACCCAAAATGGAAATAAAAACAGAATCTACGAATAATCCTCGTTATTTTTTTTTTCCTACCATGTGGAAATCACCAGTTTTCTGCTGATAAGCCTATTACACCCTGTTCCTCCTGAAGTTCAATATTGGTAATCGTATTCGAACCTGAGAAAGCTTTTAGCATGTCTTGAATAAAATTTACGACATTGTGGCCATTACATAAGTATTTTACAGATAAGCATGCTAGCACTCCAGTAGTCTACACCTCCCTCCCTTTTTCTTTCCTCCAGATTTATTAGTGGTGAAATTAAAGAATGCTCGATACCAGTGTTTAATGCTGAAGTAAATTTTGAAAATTTGCTGGTAATATTCTAGATATGAGGATTGCACGACAAACGTTTGCATAACCAGATAGGATCTGGGAACCTATTTTTGTCAAAGGCGTAGAATCTACCCTTGTTCATTTCGCTGCCCAGATAACAATATCTTTAAGAGATATTTAACAGGGATAAATTTCCACCGAAACGTTAATTTCCCTGTTAGTTAAATTCCACAGATGTAATAAAGAAAATGTCATACCCCGTTAAATCTCTTGGACTTTCTTATTTGCTTTGTTCTCCAAGAGTTACTCTGGCCTATTCTCTATTAGGCCGGGTATTCACGCTCAGGTTTACCTGTCAGTCCACCCACGACCGTTCGACGGATTAGCGTCCTAACGCAAAGAATAGAACTGTCAGTCGGACCAGGACCCACTTGTGAGTCGGACAGTCAACTTGAAGTCATTGCCCTCATTTCTCGCCTAACCTTCGTCGTGGCAACAACTATATGGCACCGATGGAAACTCCGCTGGGTGATAAGGATTTGGACTAGCTGCTAATACAGCAATTCGCTTCAAAATACGGAAGCAAAAAGGCGTAACAGAGTATGGTCTAAATAATTCCTATTTAAGAGAGATGTCTATTCTCAAACAATATTAATGAAAAAGGTTAAATAAGACCTTGGGATTGGTTCAGTTATTTTTGAAATGGACCGTGAAGCCTATTTTCACTAGTTACACCTTCATAAAAAGGCAGGACACTGGTCTAGGCCAATACCAAATTGTCTATCGCATGGAAATTTATTTTTTATCATTAGATTTGGACTTACAACGGTCAACAAACAGCTCCGCATGGTCTAAAAATGGAACGAATTAGGCCTATATACATATTTATTCATATCTTGTCCGAGCGGGTGAGATCCTTTCCAGGAAGTTCAACGGCGAACTGTCATAAAATCGTTGGTTACCGGTTCACATGCGCGACCACTTGTTGGTCGATCGAAAGAACTTCAGGTAATTCCCCAAGTTCATCAGTTCTAGTGCGTGGACTGACTCCGCCGACAAGCTGTCGTCCACACGTACGTTTTAACGTGAGTTTCGATGAACTGACAGGGAGACTGACAGGTAAACCTGTGCGTGAATACCCGGCCTTAGGGCGCTAAGATCTCACACTGCCCAGCAACTGACATTTTTCATTCCCTTCACTTCCTCAACTGTGAATGATGTCACTTTTAGCCTGCTCTAAGAGTAAGAGCCAGCCTTATGCTAAAATAAGGATGGCTCAATCAAAAACAGGTCTGTCTGTCTTGTACCGATGCTCCCAGGTTGAGATGGTGTTACTTTAGTTGACAGTCAACCCACTTTCACCGCTTTTTTTTTTTTTCAACATGGCGTTCGACTGGAAATTAGGCCACACGTAAATTTACAATCAAATACTTCACAATCAATCTATTATTTCTTTGTAAAAAATATCTTCAGTTATTTGTTACCAGCGTTCTTTCTTTCTTTCTTGTTATCATCTGCCATTTCATACTTCAACTGGCTCTGTTTCACTCTTGAAAATACAAAAGGACATTACTTTGCGCAGCCACATTACGAGTATTTCAAATGAATGTATGTACATTATGAACGGCAGGAAATGCGAAACAACTTATTTATTCTTCCTCTAATTTTCACATCCTATTTAAGAAATCTTTCACTCAGCCACAAACCGATAACAGTGAAATATTTCAATACGTGGAAAGTGGCCAAAGGTGCATTCTTTAATAAAACCCTGCAGTCAATCAGCCACAAACCTTTTAATTTCAATACATAAAACGTGGCCAATATAACGGTGGAAATTTTAACAAGTACACGAACACGATTTGGAAAGGGACACTCGAAAGCCAGCAACCCTGGAAATGGATACTGATGACATGCCCTGTGCGTCGGCAGAGTTGATGCCTTGACATGGTCACATTACCAATGACGTTTCCATCGCGTTGTCATTATGATGTCATTACGGTGCTGCCAAGAGTAATTGGTCGAGATCCGTTACTCGTCGCGTCGCGCGCACTGAAAGGAATGACTGAATTACTTGTTAATGAGAACCAACGCCGAATTTAAACACATTTAATAACTTGGCATTAATCGTGAGTGACAATTCACTTCGAATTACGTTACTGAAAACTAAACTCCGGCTAATTACGAATGATAACTGGATTATTTATTAATGAGATTCCGACCTAATAATTCTATACCATTCGGAGTTTCATTAACATTCTGAATTATTTATTAGTAACAATTCTGTATTGAGGATGAATAGCCTACTATGAATTGTCTACATCTGCCTAATAACTATTAACTACTTAGTCAGCGAAAACACTTAACTTATAAGCCTCATTTAAGTTGGAACTACTCACTTACGACGATTCATCATATGGTGATCATTGAAAGAACTTCGTTCTTTTTTTTTCTCGTTCTTTTTCACTGCAAAAGTGTATAGAAAATTCTTCAGGCAAAATGACTGATCCCCTACTCCTTTGCTCCTTTTCGTCTCAGTTGGAGGGTCGAGATGTCACATCAAACCTCATATACCTATCAGCACTTGGGCAAATTTGCAAACAGCCTTTAACAAAGGGACAGCTTCATCTAAAATAAGCAATCGTTCTAGGCTTGAATGAGGCTTTAATGCTATCTGAATGCACCATGTACGATCACGATACGTAGTAAGTTTTAAATCTTTGTTAATGTTATAACATTTTTGTTTCTTTGTTGAAGTTTCTGTTCTCCGTTTGCTGCTTCTTGACGTGGGTGGATTTTAATTCTTAGTTGGCTTGCTGTACAATCGCAAGGCCTTTCAGGATTGTTTCATATGAATGCTGGCTCAGTCTGAATTAACTCAAGTATCCTGAACATAAGCTTTATTCTAAAAAAAACAAATTCGTTCTACCAATCTTAAGAACTTGCTCGCGGATTCTCATTCTTAAACTGCATTCTTGAACACTCAAACAGTGATACCGCACTACAGCAGTGACGATGCGAAAACAACCATTTCTGCTCTTGAACACAGCATTCAACATCACATGATGCACAGGGAGCTGGATGAAAACATGCGATGTCTACATGTACGAGAAGCATTCTGATGCAATGCACATAATATTCTGTTACTTTGGGTTATCTGAATAATAATGATCATTAATATTTGATAAGTCAAAATACACTCATCTGCGGTAATAGCAAAGAGAGAGAGTAAGATTTATCTATATATATATATATATATATATATATATATAATATATATATATATATATATATATATATATATATATATATATATACATATATACACGCATACATACATACTCGCACACACACACACACACACACTATATATATATATATATATATATATATATATATATATATATATATATATATACAATACATACATACATATACACCTGTCAAGGCCAAATATAAGGCAAGTCTATGATATGCGTTTGAATCTCCAAATGTAACGTATAGCACTGACTTCCATATATCAAACATAGTTTTCACCCTCTAAGTCAGTCATCCACAGAGATACCTGAAGCTGTCTCACAACGCCATCTCAATTTTTTACAGGAGAGTTGCCGAAACAAAAGTGAAAATGAGAATAATGGCAGGAAAAGTTACTCGGACTATCCCTTGAGGTAACTAAAAACGTATAACAACTCTCTCTCTCTCTCTCTCTCTCTCTCTTCTCTCTCTCTCTCTCTCTCTCTCTTTCACATACACACCCACATACTGGGACGATATATGTAATATATATATATATATATATATATATATATATATATATATATATTGAGAGAGAGAGAGAGAGAGAGAGAAAAAACACATTTTTTTTGTGTTTCCTTATATTTAAGGTGCTCTTTCCTCGTATTTAAAGTCAATGCTAGTTATACAAATGGAGTCGCATGAAAAATAATAACTAGATATACCTAAGGCCAATAATGAACAATAGCATTTCTGTGGATATACCGATCGAATGAAAGGTCCGCACGCTCCGAAATACAAAGGCAATTAAAATTTTTCAATATATATATTTACACTACGTGTAAATTCAGATTTCAGTCGTTTTGGGAGAGAGGGCAAAATTGGAATGACCCTGTTAATATTATTCTTCGATGTTAGCTTCTGACAAGAATGCCAGAGGTAGATCTGAAATGTTTCTTAAAATCATTTTGGGAATTGGTAAATACAAAACGTATGAAATCTGTTATATTGTAGGTTATGCCTCAGGTTTTGAGTGGTCGTATGACTTAAAACTGATAGGGCTCCGAAATATAAAAATTTGAAGTTAAAATGTTAAAGAAGTACCCATATTTTATTTTTGTGCCTTCGTCAGGTTTAAAATAGCAGGTGTTATCATTTGAACCCAACAGGGAGTAGTGTAAGACCCAGTGCCGCCAACCATACTTCGTCGTTTCAGCGCAGCGCCAGTCTGTTTTGCTCTATCTCTGCTCTAAAAGAAAAATAAAATGCCCTACATGAATAAATAACTGGAGAACCCTTAAAAATTAGCACGATGCTAAAAATGAAACCACTTGCCAATTATATTTGCCATGCAATAAAATAAATTAGCAGATACGTTGGTTCATTAACATGTATATAATACACTGTATTTGTAGCCTATTTACTTATTTACGACGATGCATCTTTTGTTTATGACAGCATGAGTACTGTCCAAAAATCTATTTTCTCAACGAACAACCGTCTCGTTACAAGAGTATTCTTTTTAAAGAAAGAGTTGTATTCGAATTTTAGCACACATTTTCCACCAACCACCCTTTTCAAAGACTTTCTAAAACAAATACAAAATTAAGAATTTTGTCAATCATAAAAGAAAAATTCCCATCTTCTTATGAATTGGGAATCGTAAACAAATATGTGGCACCTAGTTGAAGAACAATAACGCTTCGTTTATACACACAATAAATATATATATATATATATATATATATGGTATATCTATATATATATATATATATATATATATATAATATAATATATGATATATCTAGATAGATATATATATATATATAGATCTATATATAGATATATAGATATATAGATATATAGATATATAGATATATATATTATATAGATATATAGATATATATATATATATATATATAATATAGTATATAGACTATACACATATATATATATATATATATATATATATATATATATATATATATAATATATAGGGGAGAGTGGGGTAAGAAGGCCCCCTTAAGGAGAAATGCTTATATTGCCCTACAGTATTGCAGCTATTGACCTAATAGATATATTTCTAGAAAGCTTTGTTATTGGTGTATTAACGATCATAATGATGAGAAGCTGTTAGCAATTAGTAAAAACATGACTTAAAAAAAAGAGCAAAGGGGGCCTTTTACCCCGTGGGTGGGGTAAGAAGCCCAGGGTGGGGGCTTTTTGCCCCATACCTAAGATATTGTGGTACTTCATGAAAACATCCACTTACATTGAAAAATAGGCGTCTATTGTTGCTAAATATAAAAAATTCAACCTTCCACACAAAAATATTCAAGAATAATGCTGGAAAATATACAGTAATTAATCTTAGAATTCTTAGTTTCCTGTAAAACCTAGAAACTTTTTGGAATTCATAGGAACTGAAATTAGCAAAATTGTAAAATAAATTGACACTTCCTGTACATGACAGCTTTAATAGCACAATTAGGAATAAATATACTTTCTTTATATACCACCAAGAATAACACAAATAAAAGAAATAATGGATAAATTTTACATAAGAACACGAATTAAACAAGTAAAAATGATAGACTTAATTTTCTTTACATTACTCCATTCTCTCTGGCTGAAGTCCTGCGACTGTGGTGGCCATCAGGAATTGTAATGTGCTTTTCTGTTCTACTTGGCTTAACAATTTTAACAAAGTGATGTAGCCAGTCTACGAAACAATCAGCATTAGACTATCCATTTGCTGTGCATCTAACAATTGATCTAGGTGGGCTGCCGATCATATACGGGCAAATATAAACATAAGACGAAGACAAACTCCAACTGCATTCATTACACAAATAAGATGTAGACTGTCCTCTTTTACCACTGGTTACACGTCCAACTGATCAGATGGGGTGAAAAGCCCCCTGGGCTTCTTGCCCCAAAGCGTGGTGGGCCTTTTACCCCATATGCCATTTCTTAAGAAAACTAAATCCACCTGTACTTATACTGAGTTTTCAAGTCTGGATTGCATTCCAAGAAATTTCTTAGTTCTCATTTAAAGTAACTGTAGTTAAAGTACTGACTTTGCGGACAAGATGTCCGCACAGGAAATTCTTGATATAGCACGCATACTTACATGAAATGTGTCCAAAGAAGAAAAATGCTTGCTGGCTTTGTCCCATTCTAGTTCTCCCTGGCTGTTTGGTATAGAAAGCTTCAGGCAGGTGTTGCTGCACTGATCAGCTGACTAAGTTACTATGATATGTAATAAGCAAGAAAACAGGGGGAGGCCTTTTACCCCACTCTACCCTATATATATATATATATATATATATATATATATATATATATATATATATATATATAATTAATGAGGGAGAGGAGAAAGAGATAAAAAATCTGCACGAGACAAGACACTATACAATACAGCTTTCGTTCACACAAACATTATATATATATATATATTATATATATATATATATATATATATATGATATATATATATATATATATATATTTAATGATCATACTGTTTTACCTACACAAAAAACGAATATCAGAAAATTAAACTTTATTATAAATAAATTAAAGGCTGCCCATGATGTGTATACGAGAGGGTCTATTTACTAAATAACAATGGTAATAATAAATCCACTGTCAAGTCACATTCACGAGATACATATTATTTAAAAAAGCCAAGGTGGCAAGACAGTTTTTCCGATTACCTTGAAGACGAAACACATTGCTCAACCCTGAAACACAACCCCCAATTAGTAGACAGCGGGCCTGTCAAGTTGTATTCTAATTGGGTAAAACGTATGACGTCACTATCACAATGTTTTAATAAATACCATTGTACGCAGTGCGTATAAGTTAGTTGTACCCTCATTTGAAGACGATGTGCTTGATACCGAATAAAAAGGAAGCACTAGTCAAGGAAAAGAATTAAAAATTATAAAAATAAATATGGCTTTTTACCGAACGGTAGCAGGCAGCACCACAAAGAGAATGCTACATAAATCCTAAAATTTATGCCACAAAATTATTGGTGATGAATTGGCATATGTGTATGTTTATCTATAGGTTATACACACACACTATATTTATGACTCATATATATATATATATATATATATCCATATATATATATATTATATATTATATATATATATATAGATTACATATACATATAATATATGTAATATATATAATATATGCATATATATATGTATATATATATATATATATATATATATATATATATATATGTATATATAATATATATATATATATATATCCGTATAACATATATATATATAATATATATATAATATATATTATATATATATATATACACACACACACACACACAAACACATCCACACACTGGTATGTACTAGTTTTATGTCAAGGTGGCGAGTTTTAGTATAGTTCACTTGATTTAATATGATTTGGTTTATTCTACTTAGTAAAATAGGTCTTATTTTTCACAGAATTATGTACGAACTGAAACTGACTTCTATCGTTCTTCTATTCGTGGTAGTGTGGTTAACGACAGCTATGTTGGCCATTACTTTAACGAAGGCTTTATCCCAGCAGGCGGTGGTTGGAGTCCCACTTAGATGTTTAATTTCTAAATATAATTCCCGATCAAATTTAATGTTTCTAAGGGTGAGCGTATCCACACGTGTGCAGATATCGTTGTTTGAACTTCCTTGTTATTAAATGTTAATAAGAATCAGAACGAACGCGATAAAATTCCTTGGAATTCCAATATCAGAACTGAATGAGTGCGATCATATCAAAGAAGCGAGAGTCATTTCAATTAAAAGTCTACTCGAATAAACGATTTCTTGGCTTCCCAACCAAAACTCGAAACGTGGAGGACCGAAATAAGCATGAAACACCCAGACTGGGCCCTTTTCACAATAAGCGAAAGTTTACATACAAGTGTAAACAAATAGCATATGACAGTTTCTCCAAACAAGTCAAGCATTAGTTGTGCTTGGAAATAGAGAATCCACTTTTATACTTTTATGAAACAGAAGTACCTACACCAGATTCCAACACCGACCAACCTTTTCTTCGTTTCGATTTCGTACTTCATTGTTTAAGTACAAAATGAAAAAAGTTGACACTTAAAAGATCAACAATTGTATGTTTCGGAAGAATTCTGAGTCTAACATTGCAGAAACCCATACGCCGATACACGGATTCGCTAAGCTTTCAAAGCGGGATATTATTTTGCTCTCATTTGACATTACAGACAACAGGATGGATTATAGCTTACATTCCCTGTTACTGCAGTGGAGTCACATTTTACCTGCTATTAACTGTAACGATTCTATTAGCAACCTTTTTTCCCTGATTTTTTTTTTTTTTTACCTTAATCATTTTCATTTACTATACATAATGCCGCTGATGGAAACAATCTTAACCCCGACTTCATGAATTTTTCAGTGAAAATATCTGAAGCTTCCAAGACTGAAGACAAGGAACTCAAGATGGAGCTCTCTCTCTCTCTCTCTCTCTCTCTCTCTCTCTCTCTCTCTCTCTCTCTCACACACACACACACACAGATCTATCTATTCTATCTATAATATGGGTATGGGTATATATACCATATAATATATTAATATATAATATATAAATATAGATCTATAATTATAATAAGTATGTATTTAATGGCTATATATATAATTATGTATTTATGGATATATATATACATAATGTATATACAATATAAGTATATAAACGTATATATATATATATATACTTATATATATGAATTTTACAAGTTTTGCTATAGATTCCTGAAATCTTAAATGTCTCACAGTATTCTAGGAAGGGGATGAAACAATCCAAAATGCAAAAAACCATAATCCCTTCACAGAGAATTTTTGGACCTCTCCAATTCTTTCTTCCAACTTTATGTTTTATGGCGAGGAGGAAGATCATGATGATCAAAGAGATAAACTCGGGATTATTCAATTAATTCGACGTCAGAGAGGAAAAAAAAAAAAGATCTGACGGATTCTTTCAAAGCTTGCCCTTTGCTCTTCCGATCCGAAAAATGATTCAAGCTCAGTTTACCAAGATTAAATTCTTGTCTTATCTTCAACGCCGTCATAGTAATAGACAAGTTAACATTTGTAAGTCCTATTTAAACGGAATTAAAACCACTACATTTCTATAGAAGAAAACAAACACTTTACAAAAATGGAGACAAAAAGTACTTAATTTCTGTAAAAGTTGCGGTTCTCATTGTGATCCAATGCCTCGTGCGTGAGACTCCTGTAGTGTCACTCAATTGCCTCATTATGTGGGTCTCCTAAATTCAGTTAACAAGAATCCTTAGCCTAACGACGGAGCGTCGAAGCAGGTACTATACAACAACTACTTTGAGGTTTATTTCAGTGAATAGTTCGAAAGATTTGTAATAGTCAAAATTTCCGACCAAGGGTCTTCCTTAAAACTATCTTCATGACGAACAACATTCGACCAATAATTGGCTAAACTAATCACTAACAGAAACAATACTTCGATCAAACCAAGTGAAACAAAGGATTGAGATAGCTGAAAACCCCATTACTCAAGTGTGCATGGGTTACGGCTGTTAGCAAGATATTTAACCAAATCGCACAATCCGGCTTGATCCTTCCCATTGGTGAATTATGTCGAGGCTGCTAAGCGCATAAATCGGCCAAGTTTCATCAAATTCTGTCCAAACGTTCTCAACAAAGCATGCGATCATACACAAACAGTGAGATAGGATATATGTATTACGTACATGTGTGTGTATATATATATATATATATATATATATATATATATATATATATATCAACACACATATAAATATGTGCACGATAGATATACAAAGAAACAAACAAACACTTATATATATATATATATATATATATATATATATATGTGTGTGTGTGTGTGTGTGTGTGTGTGTGTGTATATATATATATATATATATATATATATATATATATATATATGTGCGTGTGCCATTGAACTTAAAGGAAAAACATTACCACCCACCCCCAGATTGAACGTGCACGGAACGAAAGCTTAACCACAAAATATATTTTTTTTTTAGAGCTGCAGACTTCCTCAAGTGTGCAGTAGGATACTACTACCTTTAGCACATCCACATGTCTGAAGTGTATGGTGTAGTTGAAACTATAGAACGCACTTTATTTTACATCAAAATACTGACATCATACGGAGTAACTAACTTGAGCATAATGCAATCTGTAAACCTTTGGGTGAACAACCAAGAACGCTTGACAGCTACCCGTACAATAAGGTGGAACATTTATAATCATGCCTCTAAACCTTCACAAAGAAAGAGCTCTAAAACGGCAGAAATTTCAAAGTTTGCTGTTATACGAACTCAACAAACTACATGCCAAACAACGAAAACCCTTCCGATGGTATAAACCCTCCGGAACTTCCTCTTTCCATCAAAACTTCGAAAAACTCGAATTCGACTCAATGGCGTCGCAATAAATAGTCTTCGAAGGTTATTAATCTAGAAAAGGGTCATATAATAATTATGAATAGAAAAACTTGGTAAAAGGTTCTATATAAAAGCGAAGAACATCTGCTGCCGTTTTAAGTCAATGGATGAATTTATTATCATCCGAAAAATTGAAAAAATGCCTACTGAAGTAATCTAACAATCGGATGTTATTACTAACGTGTGTAGAGCTGTGGATTTAACTTTGATATCATTCTACTTATTCCCAATTTAAAAGGTCGCTTGAAAGTTTCTTTTTTTCGAGATTTTGAGAAGGCATGTGGTGGGGAGTTAATGTTTCTGAAGGCATTATCCTTACCGTGTCAATCCTAATTCTAAGAATATCATTTTATTACAGTCGGTCAAACACTCCAGGATCGCTTGGGCGGGACGATATCAAGCAAAGCCTTGAGGTGAAAAATGACATTACAAAAATATACTATGACTAGATACTTTTATTGGAAACGCTTTTCTTAGAAACAATAGGCATGCTCTGCCAAACTTGCTTCCGCGACCAGCGGTCACCACAGGGCTTTTCGAAGGGAGCGATCACTTGTCTGGCTTTACTGTCGTTTCACTGACACGACCATTAATAAAAATATTTCTATATCCTTACCATTCACATTCATGTCTTAGAACGTCAGCTCAATCAAAATCTATAACTTCATTGTTTATTGGCTTCATCTTGAACCGGCTATCTACATTAAGAACAATCGCGCTCTAGCTAGGTGCCACAGTGATAACACAGTATGGGAAGCCAAAGCGGAAAAAACAGTACTCTCCCCACCGCCAACACCTCCACTCTCAGGCCAAGGAAACAGATCACAACGTTTTCAAACATTTCATTTTAGAGAAGCAACAAGGGAGTCCTATAATTGTTGTTCCAGAGGCCGTCACTCCCACAGCTGTAGCGACGAAGGTTTCAGATATTTCTATCCGTCAGTTTTGCAAATGTGCAAAAGAAGAATTGAGAAAATGCAACACTGTAAACAATAAATAACTGACGAAGGGAACATAGATAATAAAATTGACTGAAAAGCCTTCCTGTGCAGAGACCACAAAAAAAAACTAAGCTTTTGGATATTAATAATGCGTCTGAATGCATGTATAACATCCAAAAGCACTGCAAGGAAAAAATTTATCCTTAACGCTATTTCTCAAAGAAACAAAATGCGGTAAATGACATAGTATGGAGGTGGCATGGGTCAAGATCTGTGAAGTAGAGCCAAGCCCAACTACCAGGGCAAAACCAAAGTCTAAAGAGATACAAGGTCAATCCCTCTTCGTTCAAAAACTGACCGCGGTCTGGGCAGGGTGTCTCTGTGACGTCACGTGCTACTGGCTAGCACGCAATACTTACGGATTAAATTTACATAAACAAATTGTAGTGCTACACAAAATGGTTAACACTGCAAAAAGTGACTGGTAGCAAAGGGGCTTATCCGTTTTAAAAAGGACTCAATGTCGTCAATATCATTATCTAAACTATACAAATTGATGGCAGAAAGGTTTGGAATATCATAGATCTTGACAAACAGATTAAACCAAGATGGATTGAAACACTTCTTCGGTTGCCTTCGACAAATGGGAGGAAGCTATCAGCATCCATAATAAAATGTTACCTTATGGGCACAGAGAATTCTCTTATGGGATCAAAGCATAACATAGAGGAAAGTGGTAACGGAGATAACGAGTCAGCAGCTTCCTTTTCTTGCTTGAACATAAATCATCAACTTCTGATGAAAAGTGGCTGCAAAGTTGTTTGCCAGACTGACTTTGATGAAGGTCATGGGGACAAGAACATTTCAGGAAATTCTAAGGAAACCTTGAACTTGACATTCATTGCAGAGTAAAAAATAAAAAAAAGCCATGGAGAAAATGTTTAAATGTCGCCACGGCAAAAAGACCCTGAAAAGGTGCGATAAAAAGCCTATCATCAGATATAAAGAAAGCCGTAGCACTGCCTGAGGAAATTGTATCATGTTTTGTAGTGTCGAACATAATTCAGGATTAGAGTATTAAATAGAACAAATTCTCGGAGTAAGGTTATAAAAAAATCTAAGAAAATAGTTAATTTAATATATTTTTATGCACACACATTTTGCATTCTTAGTTATCTAGTAAAGGGTCCTTTAGTCACCTAGTCATTCACGAAAAAGGAGTTTCCGTAGTTAAATCTAAAGATGGCATATATATCATAAGATTCAACAACAAAACCATTTCAGCTACTATATATCATCATAGGCCAGGTCTTATATAATTTCTTGAAACCATTATGTAATTAGATAGTCAAAAGCAAATGAACCATTAAATATTATTGCTGGCCTTGTCCTCTACAATTTATTGTTTATACCATATATTTGTTTGTATGGTTTTTACGTTGCATGGAACCAGTAGTTATTCAGCAACGTAACCAACGGTTTTACGTGACTTCCGAACCACGTCGAGAGTTAACTTCTATCACCAGAAATACACATCTCTCATCCCTCAGTGATTCCACCGAGGTGATATAATCCAATAATGAACAAGAGATTGAATCTTTACAAAACTGTAATCAATCACGTCTTGCATTCTTATTTACCACCATTTAACGCAGGTAACAGAATTCTAATGTATACATCTAGTACCCAAAAACAGCCTACCCTATAGTCTCGTACTGCGTGACGTCACTAATTTCTAGCGACTTATGATAGTATGCAAATAGTATATATATCTTATATTATTTCACAATAAGTGTGTTTATCATAAACCACTAAATTATTGTATTCTTGGAGTAGAAAAACAACGTTAAAATGGAAACTAAAGTCCACGATTTACAGCTTATTGTAATGATACGACAGTGTTTCAAATCTATTTAAATCGGTTTCTTAAAGAAGAGGAGGAGATCAAGGCCTGGTCAGGCCTTGAGAACTTTCAAGTCCAAGATAAACATCAAGCTAAAATATAAAAGTCCCAGGAGATCAAGGCCTGGTCAGGCCTTGAGAACTTTCAAGTCTAAGATAAACATCAAGCTAAAATATAAAAAACACAGGAGATCAAGACCAATAACCAAGACCCCGTTCGTGTGTGTTTTGTTGTGTATGTTTTGATCCATGCCATATGCTGAAGTAAGTCAGTGTTTTGGAGGAAAGAAACAATTCGTAGATGGAGACAGTAACCTGACTGAATGGGATTACAAATTACATAAATTGCCGGTAGACGAGTGTTTGCATTTTGGCAATAAACAGATTTCAGCATATAGCGTGGATAAAAAAGAAAATGAACCAAGGAAACCGAGACATTAGGACGTGCCGTGTGGGATAGGGCGTCAACTGTACATCCTAACTTCTAGGTTTCCGTGGTTCGAGCCCATGAGACGACGAATTACTTATCAACCGAAGAAATTCCCCTTCAGTTAACATATATGAAAATATATTATTTCCGGGGTAGAGCGAACTGGATATCAGAGGACATTTGTACCTTAAAGCTTGTATATATACTTATGAATACGGTGATGTGACAAATTCCATTAATATATATATATATATATATATATATATATATAACTATATCATATATATATATATATATTATATATATATATATATATTAATATATATATATATATATATATAATATATATATATATATATATATATATATATATATATATATATATACTCTCTGCACTACTTAGATAATAGTTTTATTTCCCAAATTAAAAAGAAAAATATAAGAATATGGATGCAGGAAAGAAGAAAGTATGGGTGAGCGCAAATTGGTCAAGTGCGGCAAAACGCAGGTTTTTGCCATTATAGGGAAGTTGTGGCTCAACTTCACAGCGGTGACCGATTCTGCTCTCTCCATGTACATTACCAAGAAAATGACAGGTCTCAATCAATACCAGAAACATGGGCTTAACGTTAAGGGGAAGAATAAATGGCTAGACACATCTGGCTGCGCTCTGTTTTCTTACTACCTAGCTACATTGTAAATCTCCATTGTCCGATGGACTATAGAAGTTTTTGTACCATCATCACGTCTTATTTTTAAAATTCCCTAATAAGCGGCAAATGGGTGGTTATGCTTACATTATCGTAGTGTGTAGTGCTTACCGTAGTGTGTAGCGCTGTCCGTTGGTAAAAGTAGGTGATTGGGCATTTCTCCTTGTGGACAAAGGTATGCCCATTCATGATGTATACTGTCTGTAGCAATGTATGCACAATCACCTCATTTGATCCCGAGTCGTCATGGCGAGCAGAGCTGATGATGAGCAATTTTGGTCCGAGTTTTTGGACATTTATCGTAATTTACCAACTTGTGGATGCTTAAAAGTGAATCTTACGAAAACGGGGCATTGAAATCTGAAGGATATACCAGAGTGATAGACAAATTTAAGGAAACAGCCAAACGCCAACAGAACCATGTTTGTTCGAAAAATAAACTCTTTCCGCTCACAGAAGGGAATTAAAGGAGGTTATTAACAGTGAAAAGTCCGGAACTCCATCAGATAATATATATGAGCCCTTTGTCTAGTACTATGATAAACGGACATTCACTATGATGCAAGGAAGATGCGCTGTTTTGCAAGAAAAATGCAAGATACCATTGTACTGAATGCTTAGTCCGATTAAATTTTGATAAAGGTACAGTGTGAATGAACTTACCTCACTGTCAAAATAATTTGTTTGTGAGGGGCTACACTTGCAACATTGTAACAAATAACATAGCCTTTTATTTTGGTTCTTCAAATTTTGCCAAGCAGAAAACGAAGAAAAACGGTTACTATAACGTTTATGTATGAATTTTGAAAATTTGGTAAAATACAGCAAATTTCAGACACGTAGTCCCACACAACTTTTTTTTTCTTCTACAGGCGTATACTTACGGCAATAAAATATTTTCACAAAATTTCACTGAATTGCTCAATGATTTTTATATCTGGGAAGTAAATGGTTAAATGAAATATCTATTTATTGTATAAGTGTAATGAATAATTACATTATAAATAGTAATGTGAGAACATTACTTCAGAAGTGTACTTTATGTCACGTAATCAGGTCAGGGGTGTTGGAGGAAAGTCTGCCAAAAACCACAGCCCAGGATGCGTGTGAACCTTAGCTAAGAAAATGTATGAAAAAACATCAACGAGCTCCTTCCGTGAGAACCTACTTAAGTCTCATGGGCTGACGTGGATTAGCCTAGATAAGTTATGTTCGTTCGTATACCTGTATCTTTTGATTAGGTTTGCTCGCCTATGATTTGTATATGAATTTGTAACACTTCACTTCCTCTCCTCCTCTTGTCTCGCACAGACACTTCAAAAGCCTTCTCTGCCAGATATCTCAAGATGTTACTTTTGAGGAATACAATGTATTTTGCTACTCTGTGTTCCACGACTTACCCTCCACCCACTGAAGAATATGAATATCGAGTTCAGAGAATATCTTCGCAGTTCAACTGAGGAAGAAAGAGAGAGAGAGAGAGATGTCATAACCCACTGACATTCGCTACGAGGACCAAAATTACCAACCGGTAGTCCGTTTGTAAACACGGCTACCACTAACATATGTAAAAATTATCCATATTTGATATATTTACATTAATTTGAATATTCTTTATTTTCATATTGTTATCCTCAACGTGCATGTACTTAAGTAATAAGTATTTGATAAATATATTTTAATCTAATTGTATACTATGAATTTTGTTTCGACGAGTCGACGAGTCCTCTTCCATTATTTAGGTAAATAAAAGTTTTTCCATGGCATTTATGGTTATTCAGATACAACTACACAAATATAATCCTTCAACACAGATATGATAGCAGTACATGCTTCCATAATTATGCATCCAAGGCTTTGTGGAGATATTGCTGCGGTAAACTTCAGCTCATCAAAATGACTGGCCAGTTGCTAAAAATCGAAGCTCAATTGTAAGTAGCATTTGCCGATACTGCATCCCTCATATTTGTATCTCCTTTCTTGATCAGAGGCATAACATTCTAGAAAATCGCCGAATGTAGAATGTTCCATGTATAAAAAGTTCTCATAACCCTTTCGGGAGGACAACAATAATTCTTTAAGAGATTACCATAAGTAAATCTAGAACGTTTTACATATCAGTCCTTTATCCACAACGGGTTTTTTTGGGAATCATTGCTTTCAAGAGCGAGAATAATCGCTATACAAGCAACGCTCTTATTCACGTCGTCTCGTTGAGCTGAGCAAGGTCTAAAGAATATTCTAAATTTAGACCTTGGAGTTGATGAATGCGCAAACCTTACTTCGTGCGTGAGCGTTAAGCTAACGATTGCACACTCGCTTGTTTGCGAATAAATGAATTACCGTTTATTTGGCGCTATATTTTCTACCTCCTAATTTCTTTCCATAGTTTCTCATCTATTTGCCTCATCTTATTTTTCGATTTTGTACCGACATCAAAACTGGACGCCAGTAAAATAAAAGAAAAAAAAATTACATTCTCAGTTCTAAAATCCTTGCAAACCAAACTTCCAGATTTCCACTTCATCGACCCAGGCTTTGGAAGGGCGATACAATAGCGGGTCACAACAAGGCGAACAAGCAAAGTGGTGAGATAAAACACTCGATTCGTCCCTTTTCAACACTCCCCTTCGCTTCCTGTTGTTAACGATCTGTAATGCATTTTAATGATCCTTTGTTCCGAATGTCTTCATTTCCTTTCGGAAGAGCGTTGTTTACGTCATTTACTTCCTCTCAAGTAACATAACTCCGATTTCAATAATGGTCGAGATACTGTTACACAAGGTTTCTTTCATACTCAAACTTCAAGGGAAGCTACACTAAAGGTTGTACTGATTTGACCCGGATTTTAAATCTTCATCCGTTCCACTTCGCCTTTTCAAGTTAACTGTTCAACTTGGCTTTACTTCACTCCATTTTTCAGTTATAATTTGTTTCGTCCTTTCAGCCAAATCTTGTAATAGGACGCAGAGTTCAAATAAACTACCTTTATTGTTACTATCACCATTATTAATTGTGATAAAAAATTAATTCTTGAATTCTTAGTAGTACGTGTCCTTGATGTTCTCTCAATCAAGCTTTCATACTTAAGTCTAGGAAATTGCATTTGAAAACAATATATCTTTTTTTTTTTTTTTTTTTTTTTGCAAATTACTCCTGCGCAATCTTAAAATTAACGGAATGCTGCACTTCATTAATTTTAAGATTACGCACTTGGAGTAACTTGCAAATAAGACATAGAACTTGTTTCAAATGCAATTTCCTAAACCAAGTATGAAAGCTTGACTGAGAGAACATTAAAGACACGTGCTTTTAAGAATTAAAGAAATAATTTCTGTTGCATCACAATTAATAATAGTGGTAGTAATAATAAGGGTAGTTTAATGACTTCCGCGTCCTATTGCAAGATTTCGATGAATGGGCAAATAAGAATTTTCTCTAAATGTGAGAGAGAGAGAGAGAGAGAGAGAGAGAGAGAGAGAGAGAGAGAGAGAGAGAGAGAGAATAATTTATGATGATGTGATTATAAGAAAACGTTGGAAGCAATTAAGGAAGTATGAACCCCCAGCATATTCCTATCCTTGACTGAACTTCATATATATAATATATGTATAATATATATTAACAATTATATATATTATATATATATATATATATATATATATACTATATATGTATGTATATATATATATAATATGTGTTTATACGTATATATATATATATCTATATATATATATATATATATATATATATAAATGATATAAAAATTAAATTTCAGTCAAGGGCAGGAATACGCTGGATATTCACGCTTCCTTTATGCTTCCATCGG
This sequence comes from Macrobrachium nipponense, assembly GCF_015104395.2. Lineage (NCBI taxonomy): Eukaryota > Metazoa > Arthropoda > Malacostraca > Decapoda > Palaemonidae > Macrobrachium > Macrobrachium nipponense. The sequence continues at coordinate 30,854,681 of NC_061105.1, forward strand.
TCCTCATTCACATTAATCAGGGAATTCTATGGGAAATTTAATAAATAAGTAAAAGTACTAAACAGCTAAAACTGAATTACTTTAAAATATTAACCAATAAAAACTTACAAAGGCAGCACAAAATTATACACACTAAAGCACACTTAAATACAAACATCCAAGGTATAAAATGATACATGGTTACAAGAGCACATTAAAATTAGTAAAATAAAAACAACAATCAAATTACTGGATTAAAAAATATGTTTTCTTTATTTTTGAGAAAAATTTTCAAAGAATGGAGAAACAAACTAAGACAGTGGTAATACACTTATACAAAAGGCAGAAGACGCTAACAATCGGCTCACTCTTCAGGTTTAAAGATCGGCTTTGCCGTTTGATGGCGTCTGGTGCTGTTTATGAGTATACTTGTCCCAGATGTAGTCTGGGAACATAATGTCGGACCCACCAGGCGGCCTCTCAGGGTCAGAGCCGACTCTCATCAGGGGGCGAGTTATAGAATTGGATGCCGACTGTCAAATCCAGAGCTATCCTGCATAAGAAATCATGCTTCCAGGTGCAAAAGGCACAAATTACGATGATTTTAATGTTATTGGCCAAGTACAGAGCCAACAAAAACTTTCAGGTACTCGAGTCTTTCAATATTAAACTACGCGGTCCCTCATTAAACACTCAAACTGCTTATTCCATTGTTTCTGTCATGGCCTATTACTATTTGTACCTCTGGTCTTTTTTTTTCTATGTTGATTTTGTATATTTTTTTCTTTTACTGTTAGTATGGTTCTGTCATTTGCGTTGAGGTTAGCGTCTGCCTTTTGTATAAATGTGTTAGTCTTAGTTTGTTTCTCCATTCTTTGACATTTCTTTCTCAAAAATCAAAAAATATTCTTAATGTAATTCGTTGGAAGTGTTTTGTGATTTTCCTAATTCTAATGTGCTTTTGTGTAACCATATGTGTCGTGAAAAATTCTATCTTAAATACATGTGTGCTTTAGTGTGTAAAGTTCTTCTCTCGCTCTCTCCCTCTCTCCACTTCTAAAAACATATTACAATGCTATACAAATATGGTATCACTCAATCTCTAAAAGAAAAAATAATGAACTGAGTAGCACTATAAACAGGCCTAGGCTCAAACAACAGCAGATTCTCTCTCTCTCTCTCTCTCTCTCTCTCTCTCTCTCTCTCTCTCTCTCTCTCTCTCTCTCTCTCATAACAATGCGTTCATTACGATATTGTTCCACGCGATTTTCACTGCTTCCTTTTATGCATGCATTCTGTTCACTGTGGTGTAATAATTTCATTTGAGTCATTTTATAGGTAGGTTATGCAGTAAAATTGATACTTTGCTCAGAGCTGTCACTACAAATACATCTTCAACGAATACTCTCAAGCTTACTACTGCATTTATAGAGGAAGTCAAGGAAATCACAAGCACTATGACTTTGAATCCTCGCCCCTTTTTAAAGTTGCCAGATGTATTATTGAGCAATATGTGTCCCAGATTTAAGAAAACTATATCACCACTATTCTTAACGAACGTACACAAACAAGTTGAATACTTTACCCTAGCACAACACTTTGGGAGAATATATAAAGCAAACAAACTGGACGTTAAGGTCACCAAATCTTCCCTTCTATCTCGTCCCAGTCCCCTGGTGTACCCCAAGCAAGGCACTTTTCCTTCTTTGTACCATATTAGAGAGAGAGAGAGAGAGAGAGAGAGAGAGGAGAGAGAGAGAGAGAGAGATTGTGGCGGTACAAGAGAAACAGGGAGGTGATTAAATAATTTTCAATCAAAATTGCGATTTCAGCTTCCAGGGAATTGATAAAGGACACAGGTTTCTTTATGGCTCCTCAGTGAAGTGAAGGATTAAAAATTTCAGCAGCCCTCAAATAGAAGTTATGTTTGCTCACAAAATATCAAAAAACATTACTGATGGATTTTACAAAAAAAAAACTATCTAAATTACGACGACCACCACCACAGTAAATAGATATTATACTGACGGATGATCTACGTGCACATTTAGCAATGATAATCTAGCTTTGATGAAAAAAAAAACAACTTTGATCTTTGTAGAGGGGGGGGGGGGGAGCTTCTACAAGAATAGTGTGACAGACACGATGGTGGACAGACACGGCATAAATTGAGCAAAAAGCTATTCTCAAAACGTTGTCTCAAAAGTAATAAAAACCAATAGAGACTTCAATCACCTGCACATGAAATGAAAAAATTATTTTTTCCTTTTTTTTTTTAACATGAAATGAACTCAAGGAAATACGGATACCATGACACGCCAGATTCTGACCTCAATTCATTTAAGAGGAAGCCAGCTTGTACAGTTTGTAGTGAAAGTTTGTACGAAACCTAAGCCGTTTAAAGATTTAAACAACTAACATGAGCATGGGTGGAAGTCTTCGAATTAACGTTCTTCATACCTATTTGGATTAACAAACTATTAAAGATTTATATAAATATAATAATATAATCTCATATAGATATATATATATATATATATAATATATATATATATATTCATAACTTCAGGAAAGCCGAAGACACATGACGAGTTAAAAGGGTTTATTCGTAAAGAAACGTTTCGCACAAGGAACTTTGTGCATCATCAGTCTGTTAAAAATAAAAGTACATTTTAAATTAATAAAAAGCAAAATAAAAATAAAAATTACAATCTAAAATTTTAAATTTAAAAATTATAATTTAAAAATTAGCATAATTCAAAGTTAAAAGTGAAATAAGAACATTAAAACACGACTACTAAAACACGACTACTAAAACACCAACCATTCACTAAGAAAGGAGAGAGAATGACTAGAAATGAGATTGAGGTCAGAAAGAAGACTATGCCAGGTATAGCGGAGACGATGAACTACCGCTATTCAATGAGGGAACAAGTCTTTTGATAAATAATGACTCGAGTGTTGTTAAATACTCAGAGTCCTTATTGTAACCTAAAATGGAGAAGTGCTGTTTCTTGACTTCGATCTTATATATATATATATATTCTTATAATGTAAGTTTGGAATGCAATTATAATTGTGGTAATATGATTAATTCACATCAGAACTTGTGTATCATGGTATGAAATGTTTGTTTCTGTGTTCAGATTCCCAAATTTAAAGATAACATGCCTTAAGTGATCCATTTTTCATTTTTGAAGTACCATAAGTGCTTATATGTGCGCCTTTTGGAAGGGAGTCGTATTCCCACTTTGAGAATGTCTTAGCTAGGTGATTTCTCTATCGGCGCAAACAAGCGTGAGACCCCCCAAGCCGCAATGTTATCCAACCCCTTGAAAATAGATGAGCCAAGCATTTTTCTTTATCGATGTATACACATCGCGGTCGGGCCTGTGAAGGAACAAGGGAGCCTTATTCATAGCCATATGTGAGCGCAGTCAAAGAGGCATTGTATTAGCTATTCCTATAGAGATGACGTAATATGTTTTGGTCTTGAACTAGATACTAATCGCCCATATGCTTATGGGGTGAGAGAACCTTATTCATTCACTTGAAAGACTCAGCGGCGGACATAGAGAGTTTAACATTGCTCTCTCTCTCTCTCTCTCTAAAAATCTCTCTCTCTCTCTTGCTCGGTTGCGAGGCTGTTTCAGTAACTTAACGTAACGAGCTGGTCACTCATTTTTATGTAATTCTTAGTAATATATGTGTTGTTTGTGGAATCTGAACATAAGTATTATTTTTGTTAAATCTGTGAAGGCGCCCACGAAAATAGTGAAAAAGTGTAAAATTGTAACAGGCCTTTTGATTGAAGCTGCAGTTGTGTATAAGGTATTTTTACAAATGTTTTGAAGTGCACTTCGGGGTTTTATCATTTCTAAACATTTATCTTTTGCTTTGTTCTTTTGACATATTCCATTTTTATATGTTTAGTGTGTGTACTGTCAATGCTTTAATTGTTTTCATATTATGCATTATGTTTTTCTGCATTGTCTTTATTTTGTTTAATTAGTTTGAATAATATTCTACTGTGTACATTTTGAATCTTACACTTGTGAATTAACTTGCACTTAATTAAATTTAATTTCAAATTTAATGATTGCTTTATGATTTAATTTAATTAATTTTCTTGATAAACTTTGATTTGACTTTGCTTAATAATTAACTCAAGAATTAATTAAACTTTTGGTTTCAAGTAATAACAATTTCCCTGAGATTGTGTATTTCACTTATAAATTTTGAATTTAGAAATATATTTTTGTATTTAAGATTTATATGAGAATTTCATTGAACCACCCGCATGATATTTTGTTTGTCTAGGTAGAAATATAAAGTGATAATTGTGACGTTTCCCACAAATAAAACAGAATCAGGGAAATACTTAAATTTGAATTTGCACGAGTGATGCCCTTTAATTAAGATTACCTCACACATATTTTAATGAACTTAGACTGATTGTTTTCTTGACTGTTCAGTTAGAAAAAAGGGATCACTCTTACCTTTAGAGTATTCAGTCGTTTAGTATTTGTGATGAAGGGTCAGGTGTCTGTCTGTAGTGAGGTAAGTAACAACCAGGTACTTGAATGAACTGTGCCCTAAGTACAAAGGGTGTCCCAGACCCAGGAATAAAAGGGTCTCTTGTATTAGCAGGTACAAATGGTAAGTGTAGTAACCAGATACTTGGCAATTTGGGTTAACAAATATCAATGGTGTCCAGACACAAATCTTTGACTATTTCATGCACCAAGTATTAATGGTATCCAGACCCAGATACTCTTGCCCACTCCCCCCCCAAGTATTAATGGTATCCAGACCCAGATACTCTACGCCACTTCGTCACAAGTATTAATGGTGCCCAGACCAGGGATATTTGGCACTTTATGTACCAAGTATCAATGATCCCCAGAAACCAGGGAGGAAAACAAATCACATTATCACTCTAGCTTATACTGGTGGTGTTAGGAATATATTTTGTTAGAAGAGTGACCATATATCTGTTTTTGCATTCTATTGTAAGAATTGTATTTGAGAAAAATGGCTCCATTCGATACTCAGGAATTTTTAGCAGCCCCTTCCATCCAAGTGTTGTCTGAAACTACTCTGACTAAGGCACAGTGGAGTGCTCTAGCAGAAGCATGTGGTTGTCATGTGTTTAGTAGCATGATAAAAGCACAAATCAAATGCATTGCCATGCAAGCATTGATAGACTCTGGTAGAATAACTGATGATGATGAGTTAGAATTGGCTCAAGAGTTGTTGAATGTAGCACAGGCTGATCTTATAAATAAGCAAGTAGAAAAGAAAGAGAAAAGTGATGCAGAATTGGAACTCAGACGCATAGAAGCAGAAGAAAGTTTGATTAAGCTGAAAATGCAGGCTGAAAGAGAGAGAATAGACAGGGAAAAACAAGAAAGAAGAGAAAGAGAAGAATAAAAAGCTGCAGAAGATGAAAGGCAAAGGATAAAAGAGGAAAGAGAAATTGCAAGACATGAAAGGGAGATGGAATTGATAAGAGCAAGGCCCTGCATTTGATGTAGTAAGAGTGCAGAAGTCAATCCCTAAGTTTACTGAAGAGGCTCCAGATGAGTTCTTTGATCACTTTGAGAAAGTAGCTTCAGGTATGGGATGGCCAGAAGATAAATGGTCAGTTTTGCTACAAAGTGTCTTGATTGGTAAAGGGGAGAAGGAAGTGGCTTCATCTAGCCATTACAGCTGATCAGTGTAAAGATTATAAGGTGCTCAAACATAATGTGCTACAAGTATACCAGTTGACCCCAGAGTACTACAATGAAAGATTCAGAAACTTAAGAAAGGATGAAAAAGTAACTTTCTTGGATTATGCATATAAAGTGAGAAGGTGTTTTAAAAGATGGTTGGAGGCAGCTAAAGTTACAACTTTTGAAGAGTTAGAAGAGTTAGTTGTTTTAGAGCAATATTTTAAAGGTATTCCTGAGCATATAAGAGCCTATTTGAGAGAGAGAGAGAGATTGTTAAAAACTTGACAAAGCTGCTACACTGAGTGAGGACTACATATTATTTGTAGCCAGGCGTATTATAATGTCAAGTACCAGAGTCAACCACGCCCAGGTTTTAAGTCTCATCCAGGTTTCAGGAACAATTATATAAGTGGGAAACCTACAAGTAATAATACTCCTCAGCAAACTAATGTGAAATCCTCATCTAATTTTGCAAGACAGTTGCAAAAGCCTAATGTTGTCTGCTTGAAGTGTGGAAGAGCAGGACATTTCAGTCAGGAGTGTTATTGGAATTATCAGCAGTCCAAGCCTGTTGGTCAAATAGTAAGAGGTGACCAGGTCAAACAGACTGTTAAGAACAGTGTGGGGAGGAATCCGACTACAGGGAAGACTGAAACTAAACAAGCTGAGTGTTTAGCAACCAGTGGAAATGTAACTTCAAGCAGTGAGTGGCTGAGCAGTTTGAAGGCTTTTAAGCCATATATCTATGAGGGTACACTGGCAACTCGGGAAGTGTGTGTGCAGGTACCAGTCAAGATTTTACGTGGTACAGGGAGCAACCATAGTTTGGTGTTACGTGGTGCTCACCCAATGTTGGAGAAGAATCTCACTGGAGATTCAGTTATTTTGAAGGGTATAGGAGGAAAGGAAGTAACTCCTATACGCTTACACCTGTCCTGTGAATTGGCGACAGGGAATGTTGATTTTGCTGTAAAGGACTCACTGGCTGTACCAGGTGTACATGTTCTGTTGGGAAATGAAGTTGGTGGTGTTCCATTTGTTCCTTGTCCTGTAGTGACAGACAAACCGTTGAGGATTAGTCCTACGGTAGAGTTGGAGAAGAATAACCCCCACCTGTTCCCTAGTTGTGTAACTACCAGAAGTATGAGGAGAATTACGACTGTTGGTGAAGAAACTGAGGATTTGCACGCCCAAGATGGATCAAGTGAAGGATCTTTGAACTTAGAACAATTGTTCCAGGGGAGTGATGCCTCCCATGGAGCTGACCGAGAAGAGATTTCCCAAGAAAATGAAGAATCTGTTGTTCCTGAAGAGACTTCGAGTGGTCAAGGTGTTCCTGAAGATAGTCAGGAAACTGCAGTAGCTGAGGTAGCAGATATTGATAGTTCAACTATTAAAGTTGGACAGGTAACAAGAGAGAAGCTAATGGACTTGCAGAAGAGGGATGCATCGTTAGCTGATTTGTTCTTCAGAGTTGTTGATCAGGAAGAGATGCAACAAATTCCTACCTGTTATTATCTGAAGGAAGGTTTACTGATGAGGAAGTATAAACCTTCAGATATACCTGGAAATGCTGAATGAGGCGAATATCATCAGATTTTGATTCCATGTCCATTGAGAAAGCAAGTGGTAGCAGTGGCTCATGAATCTGGACATATGGGAGTCAGGAAGGACTGTGGGATAAGATCATGAGATATTTTTCTGGCCTGGACTTCATAAAGATGTTAGCAGGTTCTGTCGAGAGTGTCATACCTGCCAGATAGCTGGAAAACCTAATGAAACCATTCAGAAAGCCCCCTTACAACCTATAAAAGTTAGAGGAGAACCCGTTAACAAGGTGATTATAGATATGGTTGGACCGCTTCTGAAGATGAAGAAAGGAAATGAATATCTGTTGACATTAATGTGTCCTGTTACCAGATATCCTGAAGCGATCCCTGTCAGAAACATATCTGCCAAGATAGTTGCTGAGAAACTATTGGAGTTTTTCTCAAAGTTTGGTATACCAGAAATTGTACAAAGTGATAGAGGAACGAAATTTACTTCCAAGTTATTCCAGGATGTGATGAACTTATTAGGGGTAAAACAACAGTTATCAACTGCTTATCACCCAGAAACTCAAGGTGCCTTGGAAAAGTTCCACCAGACATTGAAAAGTATGCTGACAAAGTATTGCTCTGAGTCAGGAAGAGAATGGGATGTTGGTTTACCCTTAATGTTATTTGAAGTTAGGAATGCTTATCAAGAAAGCATGGGATGTTCACCTATTGAGATGATTTTTGGAAGAGAAGTGAGAGGATCTTTGAAGATTCTTGCAGAAAATTGGGTAGAAAATAAAGAGGAAATCCAAGGAGAGTATATGAAGAACTTAAGGAAAAGGTTTGGAAGAGATTAGAAATTCTCTTTAGAAAATCTGAAAATGAGTCAGAAAAAAATGAAAAAGGAACTATGACAGAAAGACTAAGCTAGAAGTTTTAGTGTTGGTCAACAAGTGTTAGTGTTTCTGCCAGTCAAGAGATTTCCCCTTACAAATAAATTTCAAGGTCCCTACATGATAATTGAGAAGTTAAGTGATAGAACTTATGTGATTGAAACACCAGAAAGAAGAAAACAACAGAGGAAGATACATGTGAACCTTTTGAAACCTTACTTCTCAGAAACTAGAACTGAAACTGTGTCAATAATACAGACAACTTCATCTACAGAAGACGATGACGGCTATGAATTGGGAGCTGAAAGCAAGATGAATAATGCTTCCATTTTGGAAAATTTGGAGGATAAACTGAAACATCTTAATGTTGAACAAGGTGAGGAATTGAGTGAAGTGATTAGAAGCTTCACAGAGATTTTTGCAGATGTACCCAGACGTACTAATCTGACAAAACATGAAATCCAGATCAAAGAAGATGGAAAATCGTTCAAGCAGAGAGCTTATCGCTTATCACCTTATCATCGAGATGTTCTGAAGAAAGTAGTTCAGTATTTGCTGCAACATGGATTAGCAGAACCCAGTTCAAGTCACTTCAGTTCTCTGTGTGTGTTAGTGAAGAAACCTGATGGCTCCTTTAGGATGTGTAGTGATTATAGGAAACTGAATTCCATTAGTGTGGCTGACAATTATCCCTTGCCTCTTATAGATCAGTTACTTTATAATATTGGGCAAGCCAAGTTTGCTTCCAAGATAGACTTATTGAAAGGATATTATCAGATACCCTTAGATGAAAATGCAAAGTTGCTGTCAGCTTTTATTACTCCTTTTGGATTGTATCAGTATACTGTATTGCCATTTGGTCTGATGAATGCACCAGCCACATTTCAACGAGTGATGGATTAACTGCTAGGATCTATAGGAGGAGTAGGTGTATACCTTGATGACATAGTCATTTACTCTACAACATGGGAAGAACATCTGCAGATCCTGAAGAAAGTTTTCAAGAGACTACAAGAGGCAGGACTAACAGTCAACCTAGAGAAGAGTGAGTTTGGGAAGGCAACTGTTCAGTACCTTGGGTTTGAAGTTGGAAAAGGCCTTCTCGCTCCGGTGAATGCTAATGTGGAAGGTATCCGAAAGGCTACCCCCCCTACTACTAGGAAGCAACTACAAAGATTTTTGGGCATGGCTGGATTCTATCGTCGTTTCTGTCCAAATTTCTCAGCCGTAGTAGCTCCCTTGACAGGACTTTAACTATGTCCCCAAAGCTAAGTTTGTTTGGACTCCAGAATGTCAAGAATCCTTTGAGAGGTAAAAGCCATTTTAACTTCAAGACCAGTGCTTCAAGCTCCAGACTTTAATAAGAAATTTGTGATACAAGTTGATGCCTCTGATTGTGGAATTGGAGCTGTTCTACTTCAAGAAGATGAAAATAACCTTCTACACCCTGTGTGTTTCCTGTCTTCGAAACTGAAAAGGCATCAGAAAAACTATGCAACTATTGAAAAGGAAACTCTAGCCTTAATCACAGCATTGAAAAAGTTTGAAGTGTATGTGAACAGACCTAGGAATGAAGAAGTTTTAGTGTTGTCTGATCACAATCCCCTGTCATTCATACAGCGGATGAAAAACCATAATCAAGACTGACCAGTGGTCTTTGTGCTTGCAACAGTATAATATAAAGGTTGAGCACATATCTGGTAAGAACAATGTAGTTGCCGATTATTTATCCCGTTGTGAATCGTTGGATTCACCCGGAAATAACTAACTAATTCAGGGGGGAGGAATCTTATAATGTAAGTTTGGAATGCAATTATAATTGTGGTAATATGATTATTTCACATCAGAACTTGTGTATCATGGTATGAAATGTTTGTTTCTGTGTTCAGATTCCCAAATTTAAAGATAACATGCCTTAAGTGATCTATTTTTCATTTTTGAATTACCATAAGTGCTTATATGTGCGCCTTTTGGAAGGGAGTCATATTCCCACATTGAGAATGTCTTAGCTAGGTGATTTCTCTATCGGCACAAACAAGCGTGAGACCCCCCAAGCCGCAATGTTATCCAACCCCTTGAAAATAGATGAGCCAAGCATTTTTCTTTATCGATGTAAACACATCGCGGTCGGGCCTGTGAAGGAACAAGGGAGCCTTATTCATAGCCATATGTGAGCGCAGTCAAAGAGGCATTGTATTAGCTATTCCTATAGAGATGACGTAATATGTTTTGGTCTTGAACTAGATACTAATCGCCCATATGCTTATGGGGTGAGAGAACCTTATTCATTCACTTGAAAGACTCAGCGGCGGGCATAGAGAGTTTAACATTGCTCTCTCTCTCTCTCTCTAAAAATCTCTCTCTCTCTCTTGCTCGGTTGCGAGGCTATTTCAGTAACTTAACGTAACGAGCTGGTCACTCATTTTTATGTAATTTTTATTAATATATGTGTTGTTTGTGGAATCTGAACATAAGTATTATTTTTGTTAAATCTGTGAAGGCGCCCACGAAAAGTGAAAAAGTGTAAAATTGTAACAGGCCTTTTGATTGAAGCTCCAGTTGTGTAGGTAAGGATTTTTACAAATGTTTTGAAGTGCACTTCGGGGTTTTATCATTTCTAAACATTTATCTTTTGCTTTGTTCTTTTGACATATTCCATTTTTATATGTTTAGTGTGTACTGTCAATGCTTTAATTGTTTTCATATTATGCATTATGTTTTTCTGCATTGTCTTTATTTTGTTTAATTAGTTTGAATAATATTCTACTGTGTACATTTTGAATCTTACACTTGTGAAATAACTTGCACTTAATTAAATTTAATTTCAAATTTAATGATTGCTTTAATGATTTAATTTAATTAATTTTCTTTGATAAACTTTGGCTTTGACGTTTGCTTAATAATTAACTCAAGAATTAATTAAACTTTTGGTTTCAAGTAATAACAATTTCTCTGAGATTGTGTATTTCACTTATAAATTTTGAATTTAGAAATTAAGATTTATATGAGAATTTCATTGAACCACCAGAAGGGAATGGGAGAAGGAGAGCTGGGCACTGGCCTGATTATCAGCTGGAAAACATGACGGTAAGGCCCATTGTACAGTATGTGATAAGGAACTAGCGGCCGGTAAATCTGAACTTATGGGAGATACTAAAACTGGTTCTCATGTGAAATTCGCTAATGGAGTTAATTCAATCGTTTATGGCCTCTTTCGTAGAATCAAGTGATGATCCCAGGATTAAAGCAGAATTAAATGTTGTAGCAATGATTGCTAAAAAAAATAAATGAATTTTTATTTTTTTTTTTTCACCCATTTCGACGGGCATCAACAAAAGTACATTTCACTATATAGCAGACGAGTGAGACGATTCAAGAGCCGTTAATATCTTGCAACCGAACTAAAGCGACATATCTTTAGACAGAGTGCCTATCACCATACGCACATGAGAAACTGATGGATGAAATTACTTTATCATGTTCATTCGATTCTTTGCGACAAAGCAACTGACAAGACATTTTGTGTAAACTTCAGATTTTTACATATTGAGACATTAGAGCCAGTTACTCGTTTATACCGCCTGATTTCTGTTCACGAAGGAAGTGCCAAAGGACTTTTTGATTTGTTGAAGGAAACTCATTACAGATGGAGTAAGATGGGACAAAATTGTGGGTTATGTGTGCTTCTGATGGGGAAAATCTAATTCAGGGAGAGAGCGCTGTTCGTTAATGGCTATGTTGAAAGAAATTATTCCTGATTGGTTTGTTTTGAAATGCTTTTGTCATTCTTTTCATTTAGTTGCAGGATATGCTTAAGAGGCGGTGTCAAAATCTGCTGAACAATTGATACTTGACATTTACAATTATTTCAAACTTTTTCCTAATCGGCAAAAGCGCTATGAGGAATTCTCAAGATTTTGCAAACTGTGAGCCTCACAAACTGTTGAAACCTTGTCAAACGAGGTGGTCGTCAATTTTGCAATGTGTCAAAAGTCCAAAGAATCCTTAACCAATGGCCAACTTTAGAATTATCATGTACAGAAGAGGCATATGAAACAAAACCTTTGCAGGCAGAAAGAATAATAGTCTTTGAGATCCCCGTACATTAAAGCCACAATTGAGTGTATGAATTTTGTTCTAGGTGATTTAGTCATAGCTTTAAACTGCACTTATTATTGCCAGAGGTAGAAAGAGTGATTAGAATGTTTAGCTCAAAGTTTCACGAAAAGAGTGAGGGTTCGAGGGTTCGACAGAATAAGGGTGTGTCCATGCCACGGTGGTCCACGCCTCCTGACAGCGCTGCCAGATGCACGATCCATAGTTAAATTTAACTTTAAATAAAATAAAAACTACTACAGCTAGAGGGTTGCAATTTGGTATATGTTTGATGATTGGAGGGTGGATGATCAAAATAACAATTTTTAGCCCTCTAGCCTCACGGTCCAAACCGAAAAATTCAAGACCTTTCTCTTTTATTGTCCATTGTTACCTCGGAACTTTTATGAATAAGGCTAACATTATATGTTAGTAAGAAATATTTCAATGAAAAATCCTCAACTGAGGAACCCCATGGAAGAGACCAGGCAGATACGGACTACGTCATGTTATTGGCGACTTAAAACTGTAGGGGAAGGATTATAAATCAGAATTCTGAAGTACACTATCATCGCTATACGCACAATTCCCGTTACATCAATAGCCCCCTCAGAAAGGGGAATCGTCGCTAGTACCCCGCAAAATCACAAGAGACTATTTCAGTTTGAAATTTGGGTCATCCCAATTTACAATGCACCCATTTTTAAATAGGTTTTTAATAGATCATTTCGTCTCTCGCCCACCTTCACTAGAATACTAAACCATAGAACTACTTAGAAATGAAAAAAATGGGAAAAATTTTTTTTCTCTTCACCACACAACTTCAAATACAATAGTGGTTCTTAACCAGGGGTGCTCGCACACCCAAAGCCAGTTCCTATGGGATGCGCGGATGACTTATGAACAAGTAAAGCAAAATATATCTTTTTATATACGCATGTTATTTTCATGCAAAATAATAATAACAATAAAAATATTTATCATCATCATCATCATTTTTGCTACAGCAGTGCTCTGAGCTATAGACAAAACTACACCTACGTAATTTCCTAATAAAGTGGCAACGTTGCAAGAGAATAGAGTACAGTTTTTTTCTTCTATTTCAGCAATTCAGGGGCTGCGAGAACTGACTGCAGATTTGAAAGAGGAGAATACTGAAAAAAGTTAAGAACCACTGCGATAAGAAGACCCCGACATTCTTAGGCACATTGGCCCTCCCAAGAATTGGTTTGGTCACTGGCCTTTGAAATAATAATAATAATAATAATCAATAATAATAATAATAATAATAATAATAATAATAATAATAATAATAATAATAATAATAATAATAATAAGGCGCAAATATTAAGAAAGGTAATAGACTCCTTAGGAGGCAGGATGCAACCCGGAACCCCACACTATAAATACCTACCCATCGAATTAGAGGACTGTGATAGAGTAAAAAAAAAAAAAAAAAAAAAAATTTATTATATATATCTATATATATATATCCCTTATATATATATATATATATATATATATATATAAATAATAATAATATAGAAGCTAAAAGACGTAAATAATAATAATAATTAATAATAATAATAATACATAAATAATCAGATAATATGAATAGATAATAAATATAGGGATAATATAATAAATAATGATAATAATAAATCAGTAAAATTCACTCCAAGGGTCAAGGGTTAGGTTATATCTTGAGACTTTTATAATAGGACAGAAATTCTTGCCTTTAAGAACATCGTGCAACTGGACTTACTATATTCAAAGCCAAGGGACTTACCTGAAAGCTAAAGTTCAGAAAAATAAACAAGGTGGTGATTACCTGAATTTCAGATTGTCATAGATGCCTGATGAATATATCTATAACCATATATGCATGTTCACTTGAATGTTTAACTTTCAATCAATAAACAATAACCGAACACTTAGCATTTGTGGAATTAACCGTTAATTCAACGTTCTTGAAAATCCAAAGAAGAAACGAGGATAAAAACAAGTGTATTGTTTCAGTAACTTTTGCCTCAGTTCTCCAATGTAAGGAATGATTACTACATTACTAAGTCTACTAAAATTACGGATTTATTTAAAGAAGAATTTACTTCATAGGACTGTCTATAATACCTCGATGCGTTTTTCTCAACTGCAGAGAAATAGGATTATCCCTCCTTGCTCCTACCTAGATATTATTAACGAGAGCTTCTACCCCAAAATCAGAGAGAGAGAGAGAGAGAGAGAGAGAGAGAGAGAGAGAGAGAGAGAGAGAGAGAGAGAGAGTGCGTGAGTTTGGGGTTGGGAAAGGATACTGTGAACCCATATTAAGTACGTGCAGTTAATGAAAGAACTTTTAATGTCTAACGTCTCTTGTAATATTAATGAAGCAAGAGAGAAAGAAAGACACAGTAAACTTTGATCATTATGTATGTGAAAGACAAAGGGATATTAAAGTTATATTTCCACAACAGATAACAAGGGAACCTCATAAGGCTGCTGTTAAGTGTATCATTAAATGAGTTTCAAAAACTATAAATAATTCAGCACTCCAGCACTGAACGACTAACGCCAAATTTCAACTTCAAATACTGGTGATGCTTGTGAAATTAAGCGCTTAGTTACTGATGTCTCTGAGTTGAAATAAAGTTGGGACCTTATGAAAGCATCAATAAAACCTTCATTAAAGTTTGTTATTCTGATATTACTAACAAAATTTTTTTTAAATCCAACTAGTATACAAAAATCCAACTAGTATACTGCTCAATTAATATACTTGCCAACTCCAAAACGACTGGAATACTGGTATTACTGACTCAACGGAAAAACCACCAACAACGTACGTGGGAAATGGGGATACTTATATACTATTATTAATAATCATCATCCGTTATTGATAGTCATGGAAACCTTCCATCGACTAGAATACCCGCTGTGAAAATATGAAAGGAAGTAAATATGTTCTCTATTTATATAAGCCACAGTATGTATCCATATACCTACCTAGCTGACGAGAACACACTCCATGGCAAGAATTGCTTTGGTCCGCCCGGTCACAACCATGGTCCAACCAACGCCATCTTGAATTGAGAAGGCCTGAGAGAACCAAACATGAGTCATCACCAGTCGTCCGAGTCTGGCCATGCGTTTTCATTCACAACTTTGTATTTTTGGTGGCATTTATCAGTTATTTGCAGAATGTATAATTTGTGTGTAAGTTAATTATGTTTTACAGTCTTTTGCATCATCAGTATCCTCTGGACCTGGTTAATTTTATTAAATATAAAGGGAAATCAGTGCAGAACCAGTAATGAGAACAAAAAAGTTTATTCACAGAAATGAGTATATAATACATTTATACTTATAAAGGAGGACAAGAGCACAAAAATGGTGACAAAAGATGCCTCTCTCTTTAGGAAAAGGTATAAGAGCTATATACAAAATAAATATTCACTATAATTTACAGCAATTGTTCTTCAGAATCTTATTTCTTCAGTGTATTCAGCTTTCTCTTTTTTAAATTTTTGCAATTTTGAATGTTTTCATTACTTTTCTTACAATAATTGTTTAGTAGGGCATTGGAGGAAGCAAATATCAGCATTTTTAAAAAATTTTCTATCCTATGCCCAACATCACAATCATTTAGAGGTAAAGAGGCATCATTATCCGAAAAGACAGCAAGTTAAATGTCCGTGGTCAGATTCCTTTGATACATTGATTTGATAAAATCAGGACACTGACAGTTTATCAATGGTTATATAGTTTTGTTTCTTGGCAAGTAAGCAAGTCTTTACAGGAGCTACACTTGAATTTTTTCACAACAGTATACTCAATATAAAAAAAAATGGTTATTTCCGGACTCCTGATTATTCATGCACTCCCAGTTAGTTTCTTCGAAGATCTTCAGTTCGAGGTTTTTATTATTAAAAGTTATTCTGAGAACAGACATTAACCTCAGTTTTTTTTTTCACACTTGAACACTTGTAAGGAAATGCAATTGCTGCCAGCAAGTCGATATTTACCAAATCTATTTTCAAGTTGATCGGTTTGAAATTTTCCTGGTATGACATATTTCATTTTTAAATTTTCTACACAGTATTTTGCTATTTCTATCATTGCACTAGTTGTGTGTTTTAAGGCAGTGGATGTTTCCCAACTCAGCTTTCCACCAGTTTTAGTAATGTTATTCTAGAGATCTAACCAAAAATGGAATTTCTGTAGGAAAATATACTTCTCGTCATTTACATTATATGTTATTGGAGTAGCATATTTATTGTGAAGCCGAGTACCTTTATGTGGATGCTTTACATTCTTTATGGTCCACCAGAGATAAATGACTAATATAATTAGCTACATCTTCAGAATTTGGCAAACTGTGTTCTTTTCCCCTTGTCAAAAGTGCTTCTATGACAAATTCATTCAAAATTTGTAGGGCAAGGCTGACTTTTTGACTTTCTAGACTCGATGGATTTAATGCCTTTGATGTAAGTTTGTATGCATATCTGAGGAGAGAATGTGCTTCTAAATTGTGTAATTTATGCAAAGTGGCAAATGGAGCATTACATATTTTGGGTGCAGTATGGAGATCGGAGGTTGCCAACTAGTAATGTCTCATTAGATGGCCTCAGAAAAAGTACCCACAGCAATGCAAATTAAAAACAAATGGTTGAACAGTTTACAAAAGTGAAAGTTGCAAGTACCGAGTTTTCATTTAAAGTCATAAGCAATGACTGATAAGGTATTTTATACTCATTTGTGTTAATAAACTGTTGTTTCTCTTCATAACTTCTGCATATTTCATCATATTAACCAGGTTTAAAGGATTATGATGATGTTTAAGACAGTGAAATATAAATATCTAACATAGCAATTAGATACTCTAGAAAAAAAAGTAATAAATAACACCAAAAATACAGAACTGAACTGGGAATGGTAACTCGTGGCCAGGATAAGATGACTGGTGATTACTCATCGCTGTGTTCTGAGTGATCGCACAGGCCTTGTCAATTCAAGATGGCGATGGTCCAAGCCCTTCTCACCAAATGGTCCGCATCATGCGCAGTGAAATTCAAGCTGAGGAGCCAACCACTGGGGAATTTCGGCCATTCGGCGCTAAAGACGGTAAAATGAGAAAGTTGGACTGCAAGACAGAGAGAGCCAAATACTAAATGAAATGAAATACTCATGCAAGGATCTAAAAGTGAAACTGGGAGAAACCCCTTTCAAATTCCAACCGCGTCAGGAATGTCGGACCTATGAAACTGAGAGGTGTAACAGCGAGGCATATTTACTGCATATTGGTGCCAGGAAGGGACAACTCATCACCGCCGGCTCAGCGCCAGGACAACTCGTTTATTCCTCCAAGCTCGGCAACGACCAACTCAACGCAGGGACAAATAAAATTAATTTACTAATTAATGGTAATTTTAAAACATGACTTTTTAAAAACTAATAAAAGTAATTTATTAAGGATAAATCTTTAATACATGACAAACTTTAATTCACAAATTTATTGAAAACTGTATGCAATTCCTCTCAAATATTCTGTGGGAGACCTTTCGATTCCTGTAGATCTTCAAGAGTTCAGAGTTGCCGCACCAGTGCGAAATTTACATTCTAGAAGGAGGAGCAGAAAATTTCCTGAACAGCGATAGTGGATCCGGATTACACAGGATTTTGCTTTTTGGAAGAGAGTTGGGTGCAGCATTTACAGTCATCTGATAATTGTTATGTCGATGGAACTCTTACAATAGCACCAAGATTGTTTTCACAGGTTTACACTTTCTTACAAAGCAATTCGATGCAGTCATTCCGATCACCTATGCTCTTTTGCCAAACCAGCAGCGATCAACTTATGCAAAGATGTTTGAAATTCTTTAAGATGTCGAGCATACGTTAAACCCAGCATCTATTATTTGTAATTTTGAGCAGGCTGCCTTTAAAGCCACGACACAAGTATTTATAGAAGTTGAAATATAAGGCCATTTTTTCCATTTATCAAAAAATATGCACAAAAAGATAACTGACATGGGTTAACTTCTATGTACAACAACGATGCTAGCTTTGCACTAAAAGCCTCTAAGATGATAATTACATTTAGCATTTGTTCCTCTGCCACATATTGATACTTACATTGATGCCACCTCTGCGGATTACCTGAAGAACTTGCAGCATTGTTGACTTGGTTAAAAGATAACTATATTGGAAGACCAAATCGACGTGAAACCGGTAAAAGACCACCTCTCAACCCCCCCCCCCCCCCCCCCCACAATGATAAGTCTGTGATAAGTCGTCCTGCACCCTACTGGTGCTGGTTGTTCAGCAAATCTGGTTTGCCTTGGCAGGAAAAGACCAATATGTGAAATATCTCTGATAAATATAATTTATGGTAAAGGCTATGATGTGGATGCTGTTAAAGAGGCTGAATGTGAGGGTATATCGGTCCAAGCATGGGAAAGTTAAGTCCCTTGGGTTGGGACTTGCCGTTTCGACCCTACCTGACCCTACGGACATTTTTGACAGTAGAGATATACCTCAATAAAAAAAAAAAAAAAAAAAAAAAAAAAAAAATCGGATAACCTTATATAAACAGAAAATGCAAAAATAACCAATGCTGCACAGCTGTCAAACGTACCTCAATGCTCCTATAAGAGCATGAGATTAAATCGGATTCGCTTTCAATTAGGACAACTTCATGATAATTGCTCTCTGATCCCCATTCCAAATATTCCTGACAGAAATGAAAGATTTGCGTTAAAAATCATAACATTTTCGGAAAACTTAAAACATGTATCTATCTACTTGTTTCAGCATGAAATTCCTCGTCTCTACGCATCACAAACACCTTGAAAAAAAAATTTTTTTTGGGCAAGTCACAAAATAGCTAAGTTTCCTTAAACTACTAAAATATGTAAAAATTTGTCAATATTTCGTTTCGCTCTCTTTTTTTGCCATTAGTGTGTCTATAGCTTTCTAAAACAAAAACAAAAAAACAAAAAAACAAAAACAAAGGGCAGGGGGGCAGAGAGAAGAATCCACTTTAGGCCCCCACCTGGACGCAGGGACTGAGGAGATTAATGCCACAAATCTATCTCTCTGTAGCTTCTACTTCAGCCACTGGGCTCCATGGCCAAGACAAAAGTTAGGTATTGTTTGTTTTTATGGTGTTTTTACGTTGCACGGAACCAGTGGTTATTCAGCAACGGGAACAACGGCTTTACGTGACTTCCGAACCACGTCGAGAGTGAACTTCTATCACCAGAAATACACATCTCTCACACCTCAATGGAATCCCCGAGAATCGAAATCGCGGCCACCGAGGTGGCAGGCCAAGACCATACCGATTACGCCAATGAGGCGCTAAAAGGTGGGTATTGAAATATAAATCTGCTCGAGAACAATTGTGTTTTAGCGACAGCAGTAGTTGGGTTGTCGTTGATCAATTCAGGAAAATAAGATTTGATTGTAACGCAGCAGCTACAAAATGCTGTCATTCAGTTATATGGAAGAATTTATAGATTTTGGTGGGCGGTGAAAAATAACTTATTACACGAAACAAGAGAACCATTAAATTCTAAGTGAATTGAGCCATTTCTTTTTTGAGTGTACTAAGTTAATGGTACCGTGTATATAATGATACAATTTGAAATGCTACGACAATCAAGATGCATTTGAAGAAAAAATCACTACAAAGACGGTATAAGGAGCAATCTGTTAATTCCAAGTCTGTCATTTTCTGGAAACACAAATTTTTATATTCCAAGATAAAAGGTTCTCATTCTGGAGGCTTATGAAATTTTTCTATAGGTAAAGAACGGAAAACATTATATAATGAATAACTTAAGAGCCCATTTATTAGAAAAACAAAATGGAAATAAATACACTATTTAACCTATATCTCCGTAACAAATCTGAAAATAGTAATAAAAGAAAACCTTTGAAAGTAGAATATGACAATTTCTATCTTCGTCCATGAGCACATGGTAATTCTGATTAAAACAAACTTACTCTTATCACCAAATTATATAAGACAACCAAACCCTGTCTAGGCATTAAGCAACTACGTTTGTTTGTATGGTGTTTTTACGTTGCATGGAACCAGTGGTTATTCGGCAACGGGACCAACGGCTTTACATGACTTCCAAACCACGTCGAGAGTGAACTTCTATCACCAGAAATACACATCTCTAACTCGTCAAGGGAATGCCCGAGAATCGAACTCACGGCCACCGAGGTGTCAGGCCAACACCATACCGATCACGCCAGTGAGGCGCTTTACTGAACTACGTGATTCATTTCATAATAATAATAATAATAATAATAATAATAATAATAATAATAATAATAATAATATGTTTTGTTAAAAATAACTGCTGCTTCATCACTATTAATCTTATAAAGAGTCTTCTCTATCTTTCTGATGACGGCTTTCTCGTTGTTGCTTAGACTGGCGAGCAACGCACCAAAGGGCATGGTAAGATTCGTGAGTCATTTGATTTATTATTGCTTATACAATTCTCTCTCTCTCTCTCTCTCTCTCTCGTCTCTCTCTCTCTAACGCGACGTTTCCTCCTGATCGACAGGACATTATCAAGCGATAACTGCTGAGGGACTGAATTCCGTGGCGAGTCCTTCTCCTTTTATCGTGGTGTTGCGAGCTCTCCAGTACGGTCAGAGCACTTCTCCGGTAGGTCGAGTTTTTATTGGTTCCCGAAATACATACATATACATACAATATATAGTATATATATATATATATATATATATATATATATACATGGGTTGTCCGTTTAATAAGGTTCTCAAGGAGCTGCAGTCGCAAGGAACGCAGTTACGCGGGATCCGGCGACACTGGTGTGTAGCTTGGTTCCCCCCTCCCAGGCTAGCTGTCTGCGATGCTCAGCCTTGGCTTGGCAGCCGATAGTGTTGGACCTCCCACTCGCTTCCGCCGCCAGGAGCGAATTACGCTCTGTGATTCGTTTTTTGAGTGCAAAAAACACTGCACTGGTGAACATTCATTCCCAACAGTATGAAGTCTACGGAGAAAAGGGTATGAGTGTACAGCACGTGCGCCCAATGGTGCAGAGAATTCAAAGAGGTTTTAAGCTACCTTCACGGAGTGGCGGGAGAGTTCTCCGATTTAGGCATAAAGAAGATGGTACATTGCATGTAAAAATGCATTGATCTCAACGGCGATTATGTCGAAAAATAGGAAAAAGTCTAAGCTTTCCAAAAATGTATTATTCAATGCCAATAATCATGTTTTTCATTGTGAAAAATCTTTGGGAACCTTCTTTCACGCACAACCCTCGTATATAACCAAGGCCACAAGAAAAACAAAAGGAGTACCTACCAAGTGCTTTCATGTTATTTCAACATATTTTCGAGGTACAATGATAAAAACACCGAAAACATCTAATAAAGTAAACATAAAAGCTGGAAATATTGAAACAAGTATTTCACGCCCGGTTAAAACCAGTACAGCAGGTATAGAACAGCTCAACAGGTGATATAAAAGAAACAACCTTACAAATCTCGTTAACAGCAAATGGGTCTAGCTTGTACATACCCAGGCTTACATTCATTAAGTCACCGTGATATTTAATAAAAGCAGATTCAATAATATTTCTACGAGTTATATTATTACAATATAAAACATTTTTTCCCCCCCAATGAATCATATTAAAATTATTAATGCACAAAAATAAAGCATTCGACATTAGTCCACTTCTCACATTATATATCTGTTGTATAATTCTAGTCTCCAGTCCCTTCTCAGATTGTTTTATATAAAAACACTTGCAGTTCATGCACGGAACCCCATAAATGCTAGTAAGGAATTCTTCCAAAGTTTATCAGGGCTGCATTTACGGGGTTTCTTGCATGAACTGCAAGTGTTTTCATATCGGACAACCTCGGAAGGGACTGGAGACTAGAATTAAACAGAGATATGAAAAGAGAACTGGAAAAATGTCGAATGCTTTATTTTTACACATTAATAATTTTAATCATTTGATTCATTGGGAGAGGGCAAAAATTGTTTTATATTATATCTTGTAGAAATGTTATTGAATCTGCTTTTATTAATTTTCACGGTGACTTAATGAATGTAAGCCAGTGTATGTACAAACTAGTCCCATTTGTTGTTAACGAGATTTGTAAAGTTGTGTCTTTTTTACCACCTGTTGAGCTGTTATGTACCTACTGTACTGGTCTTTTAACCGGCCTTTGAATACTTGTTTAAATTTTTTCAGCTTTTAAGTTTACTTTGTTAAGATGTTCTCGGTGTTGTTAACATTGTACCTCGAACATGAGTTGAAATGACACGAAAGCGCTTGGTACTCCTTTTATTTTTCCTGTGGCCTTCGCTAAATATATTGTAAAGCGCTATTTAGTGACATAAGCATAAATATATACATATGTATGTATACATATATACATATACTACATATTTATGATTTATATACATTTGTTGTATTCTATCGACTTTGTGGTACTGACATCTTTGACAGAAATTTTTTCATGTTTTCTCACTTCTGCTTTCAATCTTCCTTCAAAATTCTAGATAACACCACAGAGTCGAGATTTGGTTTCTATTTATTTCACCTGCTACAGTCCGTTTCGCTATGTCACAGGCTTTCACAACCAAGAACCGAGTATATATGTGTAATGTATTTGTGATTATGTATCAACAGGATATATATCAAGTGGATTCATCTTCCACCTTAATCTAAAAGCCTATAAAGAGACCCGATCGACATCACAGTTTAACCGATAGATTACTCCTACTGCAAAGCTTCCCTCAAAATTTAATCAATAAATTTACCATAGCAGTCAGACACAGACAGCAAAGAAACTGAAATGTTAACACGGTCTCCATGCTGGAGGTAATCAACTGATATGAAATAACATTTGCACAATTTCAAAGATACACTGCAAATTAACAACCAAACACATAAGATCCATTTAATAACAAATAAAGTCACTTACGCTGTATTTTTTCTGAAAGAACTCCCCTATCAAGCGGTGGTACAAGCCATCACAA
>NC_061105.1:30885443-30988679 GCF_015104395.2 Macrobrachium nipponense
ATTTATTAATATTGTTGCCTATATTTATCTACAACTTTCTTAATTATGAAGGCATAGAGTTTAAACAAACCAAGACCTTAGCTGAGAACACTTCCATTATTTGATTTGAGGAAACAAGATTCAAGGATATTCCTTTTAACACAGCATTACGGATTTTGATTGACTCCAGTTATTAAGATGATCTAAATATCTCAATTATACGAATAATGCATTCGATATTTGACCAGTTCTCACCGATTTATATATATATATATAAATTATATATATATATATATATATATATATATATATATATATATATATATATATATATATATATATATATATATATATATATATTATATACAATTTTGTGTAGAATATTCTAAAAACATCAAACGGTTCATTGACTGATCACTAAAATTTTATTATAATTCTTGTGAAAAGACTGATAAACAGACGAATACAAAAGCATCGTCTTTGCTAACATTATTACAATTCCGATTTAAGAGTGGAAGCAGTTTTATGATGCATCTGCCCCAATCAGTGGAACCTTTGTCCTTGTTGATTCACAATAAAGGAAATCTTCCCGTCAGTGTTTACTATGTTTTTGGTTTTCCATCAGTGGTGGTACTTCTGAAACATGAAAGCCATTTCCCAACTGGCACTCTCTACTTTATAGGCATCATACAACGTTGAAAGGAAAGTCATTCAACGTTGTCTGAAAAGGAATGCAGGTTAGGAATGGTTACTTTGTTTATTTTGCAACACAAAATTCTTCAACAAATCTCATAAAACAAGAACACTTAACATGCCAAATGTTATTTAAGCTTAGGTTAGGTGAAAACCATTTAGAGAACATACTAAACGTTACTCGTCGGGCTTAACGCTTAAATAAACATAGAGCGCCTGTTGTGCTCTGCACCAAACCGTCCCTCTTATCCTCAAGATCCAATTCCCTCACGACCTAATGTACCCATCCCATCAAATAGATTCACGTTATTTCTTCCCCCCCTTTCAAACAAGTGCTCTTCACCCGAAAACCTGATGATGCACATACAGAAACCCTTTTCCCTGAAATGGTCTCCTGTCAACGGAAGAAATTCTTACATTTTGTTCTGAAAATACCAAGCTTTCATCTTACAAAGAGAAAGAGGTAGATCAGTTGCCAGTAATATTCTCTGTAGCTACAACACATTGTGGAAGAGATGAATCTGACATAAAACAGGGATTTGCAATAAGTTATTATTAGGAGAGAGAGAGAGAGAGAGAGAGAGAGAGAGAGAGAGAGAGAGAGAGAGAGAGAGAGAGAGAGAGAGAGAGAACGGGAATAAATGGTGAAAACGATGAAACCGGCATTCTGCACTCTAAATCAAAAGGTTGGATTATCAAGGAAAACTAATAATGTGTGCGTACCCAATCTGACCTGGTCTTGTTTTCCAAAGAAGGCAACGCAAATGCCAAATCTGTAAATTACATTTTATTTTATTATTTAGCAGCCAAATTTTTGTACCTTGTGCTCAACTGATAGTCTAGTTTGTCATAATCTTTTCACTGAAGAATATAAATTTGAACTAGTTAGCATGGTAGCAATTGACTTTGGCATTAATATATTAATTTTCGGTGAATGTAACATGAAATTTTATTATTTTCTAAAATTTTTAAAGTAATTTTTTTCATGTGGTTTGTATATCCATTTTTGCTATGGGATATTAAGAATGGTAGAGCTGACATCAAATTCTAATATCCTTTAGTATAATATAATTATCTACATGCTCTTTGCCAACAAATAGAAATCCTCATTCAATCCATAACCAACTGCCAGATCAGTCAGTTTTCGTGTCCTACATTAGCTTTTATTTTGTAAGTTATCCCTTGGTCAGGAATACTTTTTTGTGTTAAACGAGAGAATAAAATATTCCTTCTCTTTGTCAAAAGCAGGATTTTATGTTGAAAAAATCTAAAAATATTTTCTTTTATAAATCCATCCTTTCATTCCAATTTCTTTTATCCTCCGTAATAAACTGTTTATGTTACGCAGCCAGAGAGAGAGAGAGAGAGAGAGAGAGAGAGAGAGAGAGAGAGAGAGAGAGAGAGAGAGAGAGAGAGAGAGAGAGAGAGAGAATATATCTGTGCATGTGGAGATTCCCCACTTCAACACTTAAGTTGTTGGCAATAACGAAATACGTGTCTTAACAGTAAAATACCTATGCCTGTTGGAATTTTGAATTTCCTTTTTAAAATTCGTATCGTAATTTTAAATTACCATAAAAAGGTATACAGAATCGTCACAAAAATGTACACAACTTAAGCTTATTAAATTGTATCAAACCTCATGTAATTGTATTCTACCAAAGTTTAGGTATTCTCATTTAAACTATATAGCTATACAGTGATAAAACTACAGGAAACTGAACTGTAACATTTTTAATATTATACACACATATATATAATATAACTGACCAACCAGGTAATGCCCAGCATTTTTGCCATTTTATAATTCACAACGTCTCACCCCTTACCTCAAAGACCCTTACAGCTCATTAGGGTTGCCCAACATCCCTCGGTGTGAGGCACCTCTAATGTCTACGAGAGAATTGCTAATGCATCTTCCGGTATATTTTGCATCTTCCAATCTTGGATGGTCTGGGATGCAGTTTAAGGCCTGTCCACAGGACTGGACACACTTGACGGGCAAACTGTCAAATTGCCCAATGGGTCTTGTAGCAAAATCACCATGGTGGTGCCTGATGGCTTGAGCTTCGACCCTGGCAGACATATGTTAACCATATACATTTCTTTTACTGAGCCATTCTTTGCACCATATTCTCTCCTTTTTCACCACACACAAAGCAATTATCATACTACACAATATCTTCTTCTTTGCGGTAGGCACCATGTTTATCGTACTGCACTGAACACACTACTGGAATCATCGGGCACGCCCACCTCTCCATCTCCTCACACGTGTGGACAACATTCACGGGTATGCCTGCCAGAATTTGCCCATCAACCCCGGAGCACGCCGATCAGGCCCGCTTGTGTGGACAGGCCTTTAGATATTTGTAAAGCTTATTCTTAAATACATCTACGCTAACTCCTGTTATGTTCCTCAGATGAGCTGACAACGCATTGAATAGACACTGCATTATCAATGCTGATGTGCAGTGGAGTAATGTCCTGTGTGCTTTCCTTAGTTTTCCTGGTATAGTTTTGGGCACTATTAATCTACCTCTGCTTGCTCTGATATTTTTAGCTCCATGTTTTCGGTAATTCCTTCTATCTGTTTCCATGCATGTATTATCATGTAGCATTCTCTTCTCCTTTCTAGACTATATAATTTTAAAAATTGTAGTCTTTCCCAATAGTCAAGGACCTTAGCTTCTTCTATTCTAGCTGTGAAGGACCTTTGTACACTTATTTGTGCAACTTCCTCTTGGTAGTGTGGGAACCATATATTGCAATATTCAAGTGGACTGCAATATATTCAAGTGGACTACGTACATAAGTTTTGCAAAGCATAATCATGTGTTCGACTTTTCATTTTGAAGTGCCTTAACAACATGCCCATTTTTGCTTTGCATTTTGCCAATAGTATTGCTATTTGATCATTGCATAACATATTCCTATTCAACATCACAACAAGGTCTTTAACTGCTTCCTCGTTTGTGATTGTCTCGTTATTAGGTCCCATATATGCATATAGCATTCCCTCTATCTCCCTAATTTGTTGATTCAAATTTATCAGAGTTAAATACCATCCTATTTACCTCTGTCCATTCATATATTTTGTTTAGGTCTCTTTGTAGCGAGTTCCTTTCTTCGTCACAAGTAATTTCTCTACTTATTCTTGTGTCATCGGCAAAACTTCTCACTGCCGAATCCTTAAGATTACAGTCTATGTCTGCAATCATAATAGCAAACAGTAACTCAGCTAACACTGTACATTGTGGCACACTAGATATTACCTTAGCTTCATCTGATTTTCATAGTTTCATAGTTTACAATCACTATCTGTTTTCTGTTTTGCAAAAATTCTTTTATCCATCTTCCTACTTTGTCCACAATATTATGTTTTCTAATTTTCTTCGATAATATATTACAGTCTACCTTGTCAAAAGCTTTTGCAGTCTAGGTAAACCACATCTGTATCTTTTTCGTTTATCATAATTTTATTTGTTGTCATGGTGGACTAACAGTTAGGTTTGTGTACTTTTTCTGGGTACAACACCATGTTGTCCTATATTAAACAAATCATTTTTCATTTTCATTATATTTTTCTTCATTACGCTTTCATACACTTTAATAATATGTGATGTTAGACTCACAGTCCTATAATTACTTGCCTCTAGTCTTGATCCACTTTTGGAAAGAGGGGTAATATATGCTAATTTATGTTCATCATAAAACCAGCCTGTATCTACACTTTGTCTTAATAATATTGCGAGCAGCTTTGCAATAGAATGAACTACTTTCCTTAACAAAATGGCAGGGACGCAGTCTGGTCTGGCTGCTGATCCCTTTTTAATTTCATTAATAGCCTGCACAATATTGGCTTCATTAATATCTATGTCTGATAAATATCCACTATTTTCATCTTTTATTTCTGTATCATTATCTTCATTATAAGTTATAGGTGTAAATTTTCTAATATATCTTTCTGCTAATATGTTGTATATTTCCTTATTTCATTCGTTAATTGCCCTTCATTTCTTAGAGGGCCTATTTCTACTCTTCTTTTATTCATTTTTTTGCACGAGTAAAATAGTTTGGGATTTTGCTTGATATTTTCTGGGGTCTTTTCTTCTAAGTCCCATTTTTCATTTTCTTTGATTGTATAATCTTTTGTTCTGTATTTTCTATCTTACTTTTTAGTTCCATCACGTGCCATGGATTCTTTTCTTTTGCAAGATCTTTTCCACTCTCTGATTTTCTGGAACAAGATACTTCTGTCTCTTGGTACGTATGACTGTTGTTTACTCTTCTTCTTTGGTATATACTTATCCACTATTTTCTCTAATATTTTATATATATCTGTATTTACCTATATATTATCACTTACGAATATGTTTTCCTAGTCTTTGGAACTGACTGTTAATTCTGACATTATGGTCTGAAATACTAGTATTATACACTACTATTTCTTCAACATAATTCACCTCGTTCACAAATAATAGGCCTAAAATATTATCCTTTCTTGTTGGCAGGTGATTTATTTGCTGAATGTTGTGTTCTATTCCTATTGGGGCTGAAGTTGGACTTGAAGGGCACCAGGAGTTCTCTGTTCATCCCAGCAATCTTAAAAACTATGGATTAGAATCTAATATATGTCATTTCTTACATTTTATTTTCTACTCCTTCTCACTCCCCTTCTTATCAGGGCTGAACTTGGACTTCAAGGGCATTGAGTGTCACTATTCATCTCAGCAACCTAAAAAGCTATGGATTAGACACCTATATCTGTAGTTTTTAGTTATTTCTAGATGTCACCGCCTTCCCAGCCCCTTCTCACTCCCCTTTCTATTAGGGCTAAACGTGGACTTATAGGGCATTGGAAATATCACTATTCATCTTAGTGAACTTGAAAACTACAAATTAGACACTAATCATTTCTCATTTTCACCTATTTTTACACGTCATTTCCTTCCCACCCCTTCTTGCCCTCCCTTCCTACTGGGGCTGAACTTGGACTTGACTTGAGTGCCATTGGGAGTGTCACTATTCATCTCAGCAACCTAAAAAAAACTATGGATTAGACATTAACCCTCTTACGCCGATTGGACGTATTAAACGTCGAGTCAAAATGTCTCCCGTATGCCGATTGGACGTATCATATGTCGACTCAAAAATTTTTTTTTTTTAATTCGCGGAAAAATACTTATAGGCCTACCAGCCGAAAACTTTTGAATCACGCGCCTTGGGGGATGCTGGGAGTTCACGGATCAAGGCGTTGTTTTGTTTACAATTATTACGCAGGCGCGCAAGTGCGAATTTCTTTCTTATCGCACTAAAAAGTATCAGTGACACATCTCAAAAATTATTTTGTCACTTTGACATAATTTTTGCACCATTTTAAATTATCTGTTACATGGAGTATTATATATGAAAATGTGCGCAATTTCATGTAAAATACAACAGAAAAATACTCATGATTGTAGATTTTATCAGTTTTGAAATATTTTCATATAAATAACGATAAGTGCAAAAATTTCAACCTTTGGTCAACTTTGACTCTACAGAAATGGTCGAAAAACGCAATTGTAAGCTAAAACTCTTATATTCTAGTAATATTCAATCATTTGCCTTAATTTTGGAACAAATTAGACGTCTCTAGCACAATATTTCGATTTATGGTGAATTTATGAAAAAACTTTTTCCTTACGTCCGCTCGGTAACTCTTCCGATAAATTTTTTCGTGCGATTGTCCTAATGTTGGAACCATTTTAAATTTGTCGTTACATAAAGTTTTATATATGGAAATGTGCGCAATTTCATGCACAATACAACTAAAAACAAACCATGGTTGTAGCTTTTATCACTTTTGAAATATTTTCATATAAATAACGATAAGTGCCAAAATTTCAACTTTCGGTCAACTTTGACTCTACCGAAATGGTCAAAAAACGCAATTGTAAGCTAAAACTCTTATATTCTAGTAATATTCAATCATTTAACCTTCATTTTGCACGAATTGGGAAGTCTCTAGCACAATATTTCGATTTATGGTGAATTTATGAAAAAAAAAAAAAAACATATTCCTTATGTCCGCGCGGTAACTCTTCCGAAAAAAATCAGTTTTTTCGTGCGATTGTCGTAATGTTTGCACCATTTAAAATTAGCAGTTACATAAAGTTTTATATATGAAAATGTGCGCAATTTCAGGTAGAATACAACATAAAATGATTGAAGGTTGTAGCTTTTCTCTTTTTCGAAATATTTGCATATAAATCACGATAAATAGAAAAAAAACCACGTTCGGTCAACTTGGACTCTACCGAAATAGTCGAAAAACGCAATTGTAAGCTAAAACTCTTACAATCTAGTAATATATAGTCATTTATCTTCATTTTGAAACAAATTCAAAGTGTCTAACACAATATTTAGATTTATGGTGAATTTTTAAAAAATACTTTCTTTCCCTCTGCGCGCCGATTCGCAGCCGCAAATCTCCGAAATGCATACGTCGCATTCTCCTAATATTTGCTCCTTTTCATATTAGGCGTTTTATAGTTTCATATATGAAAATGTGCGCAAATTCATGAAGAATACAACAAAAAATATTTAAAGGTTGTAGCTTTTCTCATTTTTGCAATATTTGCATATAAAAAAATATGCATATAAAAATTTCGACATTCGGTCAACTTAACCTCGTCCGAAATGGTCGAAAACTGCAATTCTAAGCTAAAACTCTTACAGTATCGTAATATTCAATCATTTGTCTTCATTTTGAAACTAATTGGAAGTCTCTAGAACAATATTTAGATTTATGGTGAATTTTTGAAAAAAACATTTTTTTACGTCCACGCGTTACGAATTCATGCATCCTTTTGTGATAATA
Source organism: Macrobrachium nipponense (assembly GCF_015104395.2). Classification (NCBI taxonomy): domain Eukaryota; kingdom Metazoa; phylum Arthropoda; class Malacostraca; order Decapoda; family Palaemonidae; genus Macrobrachium; species Macrobrachium nipponense. Next base: position 30,892,981 of record NC_061105.1, read on the forward strand.
GTTTTTCTGTGTTGCTTTGATAGTTTTACAATGTGTTATATATCAAAATTATCGCAATTTAGTGTACAATGCAACGAAAAAAAAGTAACACGTTAGCTTTAACCGTTATTCGCACAGCTCGATTTGAACACAATTATGTATGAATTTCTTTTTTTTCGCTACCATATATCGCATTATTTATTTATGATAATGATATTTTTTTCATTTCTGATGGTTGCATACTAAACTTCAGGCAATGACAAGAAAAGGACCCAAAAATGAACTCTTAATCGTGAAAACTAAGCGTGCTGTGATTTTTTGAAAAAATTATTTTTTCCGCTTCCACGCTCACTCCAAACCCGCCTCGGCATACGGGGGACGTTTTGGTTTTTAGGGCTTAGGCGTAAGAGGGTTAACATTTGTCATTTTCTGTTATCTTATATTGTTACCCCTTCGCTCCCTCCTTTCTATCAAGGCTGAACTTGGACTTGAGGCCATCAGAGGTGTCAATATTCGTCTCAGCGAAAAATAACATGGATTAGACACTATTATCTGTCATTTTAGGTTATTTTTACATTGTTTTAAGTTATTTTTATATGTCACCCCATTACCACCCCCTCCCTATCAGAACCGATCTTGGACTTGAAAGGCCTCATAAGTGTCGCTATTCATCTCGGCAACCTCAAAAACTATAGATTAGACACTAATATCTGCCATTTTCAGTTATTTTCACATGTCACCCCTTAAAAACCCCCTGCCTATTGGGGCTGAACTTGAACTTGAAGGGCATCAAGTGTCACAATTTATCTTAGCGACCTCAAAAACTATGGATTAGACACTAATGTCCATCGATTTTGTTATTTTTATAAGTAACGGGAGAGTCACTATTCATCTCAGAAACTATGAGTTAGACACAAATTCTGTCATTTTCAGTTATTTTTACAGGTCACCCCTTTCCTACCCCTTTTCACCGTTCTCCCTATTGGGGCTGAACTTGGACTTCAAGGGCATCAGGAATATTACTATTCATCTCAGCGACCTCAGAAACTATGGGTTTGACACTAATATCCGTAATTTTTTATTTCTACATCACCCCTTCCAACCCCTTTTCACCTCCCCCCTTAATATTGAGGCTGAACTTGGACTTGAAGGGCATCAGGAGTGTCATTATTAATCTTAACGGCTGAACTTGAAGGACATCGAGAGTATTATTATTAACCTCAGTGGCCTCAAAAACTATGGATTAGACACTAACATCTGTCGGTTTCAGTTATTTTTACTTTCACCCCTTTCCACCCATTCCCCACACATCTTGCTTGGTGAGACGTACCCGCGTGAAGTCACAATAATCAACAGATATCACAAGTTTAACATACGACTAGAATTTGAGAAATATCTAGAAGTGTTCGTGAACTATCGGTGATAAGATTAGTGTGAAAATAGTAGGATAAAGCGTCTTCTAAGTTAGTTTATCAAGTGTAATACTATAAATCAGAACAAGATGGCAGTAAGTTCCAACTGCGGGAAAAGGTGGCGTAATTTGGCGTGTTTAGCAGATTCGCAATACGATGAGGTAGCAGGAAGGGAACTGGCATTTCCTCATCTATGAAATCAGCAACAGTCCTAACCAAAAAAGATACAAAAGCAATTCATAGATATATAGAAAGATATAATCCTTCAAACTGGAACAAATCTAATGAAAACATCTTGAAAATAATTGAAGAAGTTCCAAATAAAATCCAAGTGGTCAAGAGACTCATAAAGAAAATATCATAAACCAACTATTCCGACAAAGAAAATGAATAAGGTGAATCTTGTGAATATACTAATTGATGCATTAGGAAAAAGAATGCCAAAAGCATGCAAACTGTGTAAGGTTTGGTATAGCATAGTCAATGCCACAAAACCTAATCAGAAAATGGTGCTGCATGCAACATTCCGACCCATCCACAGTGTGCTGAGGTAATACAAGATTTGAGAAAAGATACCAAGAATTTTTTGTTCAACATGTCTATCATGGATAGACAATGTTATTAAATCAAGATTGAATGTACTAAATAGTTGAGGATGGAAGAAGAGGAAGGAAGGAAGAAGAAGAAGAAGAAAAAGAAGAAGAGGAAAACGGAAGAAAAGTAAACAAAAATGAAATGACAGAAAAAAATAAGGAAAACAAAGAACAAGATAAAAGTATGGATGCAGAGATACTCATTGATACTACATATGAGGCAATAAAGCAGCATACCTACGAAGAAATAAATTACGATATGACAACAGAAAAGCAAATCCCGAAGAGGCTCTACCCAGATCTATACAAATGACGGGAAAGAGGAAAAAAATAGACAAGAAAGACAAAATCTGCAACCTTTTGAAAAGAGGGAATTGCAGATTTGGAGAAAGATGTTACTACAAACATCCTAAGATATGTCAAAACTATGAAATATATGGTAAATGTGCATACTTAGATGGATATGGGATGATTGCAGAGATCTGCATCCAAAAATATGTAAAAACCTAAAAGAAGGAAAAGGATGTAAGTTCGACAAAAAATGCAAATATATGCACCCTGTAGCCATGAATCATAACAAATAAAATAACCAACCAAGTATAAAATCCAAAATAAGAAAGAAACAAATAAAGAGAGAAATCAAGAATATCAGGTAAAAGAGAAAAGCAAAACCACCAATGAGATATGCAGAGGTTGTCAGCAAAAAATTTCAAAGCATCAGCTCCGAAATTCTACTCAAGAGATAATAACTGTATTTATTATGCAAGAGGATATTGTAGAACGGAGAAAATTGCAGATTCAGACACAAAATTAATAATTATGATGAAGGAAGATCAAATATTATGGAAAAAGTGGATTTTTTAATGTCAGAATTTCTGGAAATGAAAAAAAGAACAACATACCAGAACAGGAAAGAGACATGGGAAAATCTTATTGACTATCAGTATTAAATGAAGGAGAAAACACGCAAGCCATCATAGTGATGAATGCGCAGGGTTTAGTTACGAGTAACTCAAAAAGAAAAATAGAGTACTTAGAAGAACTAACCCAAAATGAAAAGAAAATAGATATAATGAATATAAGTGAAACCTGGTATTCCCAAGAGACTGGGAATGATGATCAAATAAAAGGGTTCCAAACTTATAGATCAGATAGAAAAAATAGGAATCAAGGGGGAACCGCAATATATGGGAAAGACAAAAAACAAGGAAAAATATATGAGAAATATAGTAAACTCAGAATGTGAACTAATAGCGTAGAATTTGAATCTGAAAAATTGATGAACATAGTAATATATAGACCTCCTAATACTAAAGAGTTTGACTTAATAATTGAAAAATTGGATGATATATGTAGAAATCACAAGGACTGGACTATTTCTATCTGGTGACTTCAAACTTTCCTTTCGTAGAATGGAAAGAACGAATAGGAGATTGTGGTTGTAACTTATACATATAAAAAAGAGAGTAATAGTAGTGCAGAAGATAAGAGGCAATTTGAAAAGCTATTAGATATGCTACTAGAATACAACATTCAACAAATAAATCACCTGCCAACAAGAAAGGAAAATACTTTAGACCTAGTATTGTGAACGAGATGAATTATGTTAAAGAAATAATAGTTATAATGCGAGTATTTCAGACCATAATGTCATAGAATTAACAGTCATTCCAAAGCAAGTGAAAATAGAGATAAGCAAGAAATGAAAAAGTGGGAAGGATATGGAAAATACAACTTCTACAGTAAAATATAAAATGGTCAGAAATTAATGAAGAATTAAACAAAGATTGGGATAACATTTTCGTAAGTGATGACATAAGGGTAAATACGGAGATATTATATAAAATATTGGAGATAATAGTGGAAAAATATATACCGAAGAAGAAAAGTAAACATCATTCATGCATACCAAGAGACAGAAGGATCTTGTTCCAGAAAATCAGAAAGTGGAAAAAAAGGTCTTGCAAAAGAAAAAAATGCATGGAAAGTTATAGAACTAAAAAGTAAGATAGAAAATGCAGAACAAAGATTATACAATCAAAAGAAAATGAAAAACGGGACTTGGAAGAAAAAACCCTATTAAATATCAAGCAAAAACCCCAAACTATTATACTCATATGCGAAGAAGATGAATAAAAGAAGAATAGAAATAGGCCCTCTGAGAATTGAAGGGAGATTAACGAATGAAAAAAGGAAATTTGCAACATACTGGCAGAACGATATAAGAGAGAATTCACCCCTAGAATAGATAATGAAGATAATGATATAGAAGTAAGGGATGAAAATAGTGAATATTTAGCTGACATAGATATTAATGAAGCTGATATTGTGCAGGCTATTAATGAAATTAAAAATGGAGCTGCTGCAGGGCCTGATGGAATTCCTGCTATTTTGTTAAAGAAAGTAGTTCATTCTATCGCAAAGCCACTTGCAATATTATTAAGACAAAGTGTAGATACAGGCAAGATATATGATGAGCACAAATTAGCATATATTACCCCTACTTTCAAAAGTGGATCAAGACTAGAGGCAAGTAATTATAGGCCTGTGAGTCTAAACAATCACATATTATGAAAGTGTATGAAAGGGTAATGAAGAAAAATATTATGAAACATTTAATAAAAAATAATTTGTTTAATAAAGGACAAACATGGTTTCGTACCCGGAAAAAGTACACAAACCCAACTGTTAGTCCACCGTGAAAACATATTCAAAAATATGAAAAGCGGAAATGAAACAGATGTGGTTTATTTAGACTTTGCAAAAGCTTTTGATAAAGTAGACCATAATATATTGGCGAAGAAAATTAGAAAACACAATATCGTGGATAAAGTAGGAGGATGGTTAAAAGAATTTTTACACAACAGAAAACAGATAGTTATTGCAAACGACGAGAAATCGGATGAAGCCAAGGTAATATCCGGTGTGCCGCAAGGTACGGTGTTAGCTGCAATACTGTTTGTTATTATGATTGAAGACATAGACAATAATGTTAAGGATTCGGTAGTGAGTAGTTTCGCAGATGACACAAGAATAAGTAGAGAAATTACTTGTGATGAAGATAGGAACGCTCTACAAAGAGACCTTAACAAAGTATATGATTGGGCAGAGGTAAATAGGATGGTATTTAACTCTGATAAATTTGAATCAATAAATTATGGAGACAGAGAAAGAAAGCTATATGCATATAAGGGACCTAATAATGAGACCATCACAAATAAGGAAGCAGTTAAAGACCTTGGTGTGATGATGAATAGGCAAAATGTTATGCAATGATCAAATAGCAACTCTGTTGGCAAAATGTAAAGCAAAAATGGGAATGTTGTTACGGCACTTCAAACAACAAGAAAAGTGAACACATGATTATGCTTTATAAAACATATGTTCGTAGTCCACTTGAATATTGCAATATGATATGGTACCCACACTATCAAAAGGATAGTTGCACAAATAGAGAGTGTACAAAGGTCCTTTACAGCTAGAATAGAAGAAGTTAAGGACCTAGACTACTGGGAAAGACTACAATTCTTAAAATTATATAGTCTAGAAAGGAGAAGAGAACGCTACATGATAATTCAGGCATGGAAACAGATAGAAGGAATAGCAGAAAATATCATGGAACTAAAAATATCAGAAAGAGCAAGCAGAGGTAGATTAATAGTGCCCAAAACTATACCAGGAAAAATAAGGAAAGCACACAGGACATTAATCCACTACGCACCAGCATCGATAATGCAGCGTCTATTCAATGCGTTGCCAGCTCATCTGAGGAATATATCAGGAGTGAGCGTAGATGTGTTTAAGAATAAGCTCGACAAATATCTAAACTGCATCCCAGACCATCCAAGATTGGAAGATGCAAAATATACCGGAAGATGTACTAGCAACTCTCTGGTAGACATTAGAGGTGCCTCACACTGAGGGACCTGGGGCAACCCGAACAAGATGTAAGGTCTGTAAGGTAAGGTAAGATCCCCCCTTTAGTGCCAGTGATGTCTTACCCCCACAGTAGTCTTTCCCTGATGCTAAGCCATATGTATACCAAGTTTGGTTTTAATTGTTCAACACGAAAAGGTGTATGCAGCACAAACACACACACACACACACACACACACACACACACAATTTAGTGGTTTTGAAACCATAAAATCATTGTTAAAGCCTTTTACTACTAACCTCATCTTTTCCTATAATAGCACACTACAAGGAATGTTAATGAAAAAAATTGCACTAAGGAAAGCACCACCATATATAAAATACCATGCTTGGACTGCCCTTCTTGTTATGTTGGCCAATATAGCAAGGATTTAGAAGTATGAATTAAACAGAATAAGTATTCTGTCAAAACTGGGCAAATATCCAATGCTATATACAGGTAGCCTCAGTTAACGGGGGGGAGGGGGGGGGGGTGTTCCGTTCCCAGCCGATGCTCCTAACCGAAAATCAGCGATAACAGCACTAAAAACCTGCTTTAACGGTGCTGCTAACCGAATACTGGTGCCGTTAACCAGAGATCAGAGCTGCTGTGGACCAGAAATTGGCGCTGCTAACCAAACATTGGCACCGAAAATCCAGTTAACAGCGTCGCTAGACAAGCGCTGTAAAACCAGATAGCCATTAACTGATACTGCTGTTAACCAAGGGATGCCTGTACAGGCTGTCCCTGATTTACGACATTTTAGGCTTACAACAGTTTGTTGCATAACCTAATTTTGTTTTTATGTATCATTCCAGAAGTCTATGATAGTAATGATGAAGATCCCGATGACCCCGATGACCCTTGACCTTTCCTTGGTTTTGATGTCTCACCAACTCCATCAGGTAAGGAATCCTTAATTTTTTTTTTTTTTTATTATAAAGTTATAAATGTTACAAAAAGTAAATGTATACTATGTACATCCACCTTATGTGCTGTAACTTTACATAATTATTATCATCATTCATTCCAGATCCAGTTGTAGGCTCTTAAGAGGCCAATTCAGTTGAGCCCATCACCTCTCCAACTCCACCAGGTAAGAAATTCATAATTTTTTTATTTTTATGTTTAATATATGCAACTATAATTTTTAGATTGCACTACTGTGTGCATTAAGTAATATTGTACATACATACATACTCTATCATTATTGTTTACCATTCCAGACCCCCGAGCACCTGTAGATTCTACTCCATAACCCATACACTCGTTCTCGCCTACTGTAAATATCAAAGGCCCATCCCAGGAATCAAGCCAACCACTAGAATTTGGTAAGGAATTTTTTTTTTTTACTGTAATACTGAACATACCTTTTTGAAATACCTGAACTGATACAGAACTTCTATTACTGTACATGCACATACCCTGTACATATTATCCTTATCATTGCAGGTTCCCTACACATTCACACCTCTATCTTCATCTCCCACAACCTAGCTAATAGCTTTGGGAATCACTAAAAGTTGGTAAGGAACTCGTAAGTTTAAGGTTAATACATGTTATTTTCTTATAAAACACTGTAATAGTACTACTGTATACTTTATTGCATACAGAACTATACACTATATTATAGTAAATTTTTATATTCCAGAATCCCACAATTAATGAATGATGTGGCCACACAAACATAGCACAACTTCAAATTAAAAGTATGGAATTCACTGCTTTTTATCTTTTATACTAGTACATTCTCTGCTATAAATTACAGTAACAGATGTATTTGACTTTTATTGTACTGTATAAAAAATGTACTATACATACTACACTTTTATTCTTGATACTCTACTTTATTGCATACATGATTTAGTGTAGTATACTTTGCACTAATTGTGTATTTATAAACCAGAACATCCAGTTTTTGGATAAAAATAACTCCAGATTGCAGGTAAAACATCAAGAAACATGCAGTGTACCCAAAGGATTAAAAGTAAGGCTATCATGACTTTTTTAGTATTTTAATAAATTTTTCTGACGTCGTTCCGGCTTACAACAATTTTCGGGTAACAGCGCTTCTCAAGAATGGAACCCCCATCATAACCCCGGGACTGCTGTATTAATTCATTCAGGTGAAAACTCTCACAAGATAAAATGGACTCAAAGTTCAGCAATTGCCAGATCAAAAGATTTCTTTTCAAAAAATCTTTTAGAATCTGCTATTAGTATACGGTTTACTTCCAAGGGGTTAAACCTAGCACCAGGCCATAATGTTGCCAAGGAGATACTGACTATACTCATTTGGGTGTAATGCTAGTGGTGAATTCAAGATTAAGCCTTTGTTAGTCCATCTGACTGAAAATCCAAAGACTTTAAAGGAAGTCTTCAAGAGTCAATCCCCTGTTATTTGGAAGTCTAACCAGAAGGCCAGGGTTACACTGATGTTCTTTGAAAATTGTTGAATCAGGAAAGAAGCTAAATCTGGAGATGGAAGCTGAGGATGTCACCAGGCTGCTGGCATCCCTTAAAGAGGAGTTAGTTATTGGCACAGGACCTCATTGAGGTGGATAAGCAGCTGATACAAGAGGAGGAAGAGCCACCAGTCCCAAAGCCCAGGGTATTAAGTAGTAAGATCTTATCAGAGGATTTTTCTCTTGGCATGTTTTTGAGACTGAGGGCCATAACATGAAAAGGTTTGCCTAGGTTCAAAGAGGGATCATGGATTACCTAACTTTTTACAAGAAGAGGGCAGATAAAGAAAAGTGTGGAGCTGGACAAGATGTAGTTTCCAACACCATCTGCCATTCCTAATCTAGGTAAGGAATTCTTCACTTTGTTTTTACTAGTGTATATAAAATGCTTAGAAATTGTAATATATATGATATTGTTAAGATACAATAAAGTTTGTTCATACTTACCTCGCAGATATATATATAGTTGTATTCTCTGAAGTCCGACAGATTTTCTAAAAACTTACGACACACGTAGTGGGAGTAGGGTGGTTAGTACCCATTCCCGCCGCTGGGAGGCGGGTATCAGGAACCATTCCCATTTTCTATCAGATTTTCTATCTCCACTGTCTCCTGAGGGGAGGTGGGTGGGTACTTAAAATATATATATCTGCCAGGTAAGTATGAACAAACTTTATTGTATCTTAACAATATCATTTTGTTCATGAAACTTACCTGTCAGATATATATATAGCTGAATCTCACCTTTGGCGGTGGGAGAGACAGAAAAGGATTTTAGGAAACATATACATGTAGACGATTGACATCTTGGTTCCTTACCTGTTAGCATAGCTGACTTCGTGATTACTGTCACCCAAGTCTACTTCTGCTTTACTAGAGTTACCAACAAGGTAGTGACCTGTGTAGTTGGTGCGCTCTAGATGATCTGTCAACGGGGACGTGACCACAATGTGACTAGACCATGACCATACTTCTGAGGGGAACGAGGCAAAACCACCACCTAAGTTAGCCTAACAAAATACTCCCACATAAAAAGGCTAATGGAAGGGAAGTCCACATTCGGCGGCCGACCCTACAACCATAAACATTGCTACAACCATAAACATTGCAATGATTAAAAAACTCACCTACCCTTTTCTATGGGAGAGGATGAGTGCTACCTCCTGCCCCCAAAATAGCGTCTGCGGCGACATATGGCCCTAGAGAGTAACAGTTTTCGTACGTCGTTCTCACCTCCCGTAGGTAGTGCGAGGCGAACACCGAGTTACTCCTCCAAAAAGTGGCACTCAAAATGTCTTTGAGGGCCATATTTTTCTGGAAGGCTATCGAGGTCGAAATAGCCCTCACCTCGTGAGCGTTCACTCTTAACAGTCTAAAGTCACTGTCCTTGCAAGATGAGTGCGCCTCCTTTATGGTGTCCCTCAAGAAGAATGCCAGCACATTCTTGGACAGGGGCATATCTGGTCTCTTGACTGAACACCATAACTTCTCCGCAGAACCTCTACAATTCCTTGTTCTCCGAAGGTATTCTCTTAGAGCCCTGACAGGACACAGGACTCTTTCTGGCTCTTGACCAATGATCTCCGCCATCCCCTTGATCTCGAAAGACCTAGGCCAAGGGTCGGAGGGGTTTTCATTCTTAGCCAGAAACGTCATCCCCAAAGAGCAGACAGCATTATGCCCTTTGAAGCCGACGTGCTTACTTATTGCTTGTATTTCGCTAACTCTCTTCGCCGTCGCCAGAGCAGTTAGGAATACAGTCTTTCTCGTCAAGTCTCGCAAAGACGCAGTGTGAAGGGGTTCAAAGTGACCCAACATTAAAAACTTAAGGACCACGCCTAAGTTCCAAGAAGGCAACTTAGGAAGAGGCACTCTTGGTGGTCTCAAAAGATCTCAATAGATCGTGGAGATCTTTGTTATTCGCTAGGTCTAGACCTCTATGGCGAAAGACTACAGATAAAACGCTTCTGTAGCCCTTAATAGTTGACACTGCTAACTTCAAATCTCGTCTGAGATAAAGGAGAAAGTCGGTGATCTGGCTCACAGAGGTCGTGGTAGAGGAAACTCCCTTCTTACACCAGCTCCTAAAAGCTGTCCACTTCGATTGGTACACAGCGATTGATGAAGGCCTCCTCGCGGTGGCAATAGCTTTAGCCACAGGTTTCGAAAAACCTCTCGCTCTGGCCAGCTTCTGGATAGTCTGAACACAGTCAGACTCAGAGCAGAGAGGTTTTTGTGGTACCTCTCGAAGTGGGGCTGTTTGAGTAGATCTCTCCTCAACGGAAGAGATCTCGGAAAATCTACCAGGAAGGACATCACCTCTGTGAACCAGTCCGCTGCGGGCCAAAAGGGGGCAATTAACGTCAACCTCGTCCCTTCCGAAGCTGCAAATTTTCTTAGCACTTCTCCCAGAATCTTGAACGGGGGAAATGCGTAGAGGTCCAGGCCCGTCCAATCCCATAGAAGGGCATCTACTGCTACTGCTCCCAGATCGAGAACCGGGGAGCAATAAAGAGGAAGTCTCGCAGTTCTTGATGTCGCGAAAATGTCCACCAAAGGACATCCCCAAAGACCCCACAGCTCCTGGTATACCTCCTGATGGAGGGTCTACTCTGTCGGCAGCAGTTGTCCTTGTCAACTGAGGAGATCCGCACGGACGTTCTCGACCCCGGCGATGAACCTTGTTAGGATCGTGACTTCTCTCACCTTCGCCCATAGAAGAATCTCTTTCGCTAGAGCAAACAGGGAGTGAGCGTGCGTTCCTCCTTGCTTCTTCAAGTATGCCAGGGCTGTGGTGTTGTCCGAGTTGACTTGGACTACGTGACAGGAGACTTTGTCTTGAAAGAACCGGAGCGCCAACTGAATCGCTGCCAGCTCTTTGATGTTGATATGCCAAGCTACCTGTTCCCCTCTCCAGGTGCCTGACACTTCCTCCCCTCCTAGTGTTGCTCCCCACCCCGTGGATGACGCGTCGGAGAACAACACTAGGTCGGGGCTCCGAAGTTTGAGGGACATGCCCTCTGACAGCTTTAACGGATCGAGCCACCATCTTAGATGGCTCTTTACCTCTTCTGAGATGGTTAAAATCATGTCGAGGTTGTCCTTGTCTGTCCAGCTTTCCAACAGGAAGAACTGAAGAGGTCGGAGGTGTAGCCTCCCCAGGGAAACAAACTTCTCCAGCGAGAAAATGGTCCCCAGCAGACTCATCCATTCCCTCACCGAGCATGAATCCTTCCCTAGAAAGGCTGACACTTTCTCTAGGCCTTGTTGCCGACGTTCCTGGGACGGAAAAGCCCGAAAAGCCACTGAATCCATCTGAATCCCCAAATACACGATGGACTGTGTTGGGGTCAGATGTGACTTTTCGAAGTTTACCAGAAGTCCCAGGGACGCAGCTAAGGACAGTGTCGTATGCAGGTCCTCCAGGCACCGGGTCTGCGAAGAAGCTCGTATGAGCCTGTCCTCCAGATAGAGCGAGATCCTGATGTTGCAAAGATGGAGCCACCTCGCCACATTCTTCATCAAGATGGTGAACACAAATGGGGCCATACTCAGTCCGAAACAAAGAGCCCTGAACTGAAATACCTTCCCTTTCAGGACGAAGCGAAGGTACTTCATTGATTGGGGATGTATCGGGACATGAAAATAAGCGTCCTGAAGGTCTAGTGATACCATCCAATCTCCAGGTCTTAAGGCCCCAGAACTGACTGAGGTGTCTCCATCTTGAACCTCTGCTTCTCTATAAAGAGGTTCAGACGACTTACATCCAAGACCGGCCGCCAACCTCCCGACTGTTTTGGAACTAGGAACAATCTGTTGTAAAATCCTGGTGATGCCAGGTCTAAGATCTGTTCCACTGCTCCCTTCTCGAGCATCTGCTCGAGCAGATCGAAAAGTATCTTCCGTTTCTCCTGACGATACGACGGGGACAAGTCCCTGGGAGTTGAACTCAGCGGGGGCGGCTTTACTAAAGGGATTTTGTACCCTTTCTCTAGGATGTTGAGAGACCAGGTGTCTGCCTCTCTCTCTCTCCAGGCTTCTACGAACAACTGTAGCCTGGCTCCTACCGGCGACTGAAGGACGGATCTCTCATTTCTTACCCCTAGACTTAGCAGGGGCTCTTCCTCCTGGAAGACTTCTTCCTCGGGGGGAAGATCTAGCTGATGTTCCTCCACGAAAGGGCTTCTGCCTTTTAAGAGGCTGGCTTCCTGAAGACGTGGAAGGGCCAGCAGGATGTCGCGACGACTGAGCCAAAAGATCTTGCGTGGCTTTTTCTTGAAGGCTTACCGCCAGATCCTTCACCATAGCCTGGGGGAAGAGATGGCTCGAAAAAGGCGCAAACAAAAGCTCTGCCTTCTGTGAGGGAGAGACAGATTTAGCTGCAAAGTTGCAATAAAGCGCTCTCTTCTTCAACACACCTGCGCAAAAATGTGAGGCTAACTCCTCCGAGCCATCTCTGACGGCCTTGTCCATGCATGACAATACACTGGACAGCTCCCCGAGGCTAATGGAATCTGGTTTACGAGACTGGTTGTCGAGCACGCCCAAACACCAGTCTAAGAAGTTGAAGACTTCCAAGGACCGGAAAAGGCCCTTCAAATGATGGTCCAGTTCTGAAGTCGTACATGAAACTTTAGCTGAAGCAAGGAGAGATCTCCTAGGAGCATCCACAATGCTGGCGAAATCCCCTTGCGCCGATGTAGGTATCTTCAGTCCCATTTCTTCACCAGTTTCGTACCACATCCCTGCCTTGCTGCTAAGTCTAGACAGAGGCAGGGCGAAGGTGGTCTTCCCTTGTGCTTTCCTTGAATCCATCCAGGTGTTGACCTTACAGAAAGCTCTCTTGGTCGATAGCGATGTCTTCATTTTAATAAATCCAGGCGTCTTGCTTGCTTTCGACGATGAAAATTGCGAGAGAGGAGAAGGAGGAGCAGAAGGAAGGAAGGTATCGCCGAACGAATCACGGAGAAGGCAAGCCAGGACTTGGTAGTCCGATGAAGCAGACGTCGAAGGTTGCTCTCCGTCAACGTCCTCAGAAGAACAGCTTAACTCCCCTTCTTCCTTACCAGAATGTACCGCCGAAGGAAGGGGCAAAAGTCCTTTAGACCCGAGTCTCATAGCCGAACGATGTCGAGAAGAAGAGGGGAGCGCACCAGAAACAGAATCCTTCACAGTAGCAGGATCAGTAACTAAAGTTTGTGGAGAACGTGGTGTTGCACGATGCCGAGAAGCGTCAAAATTAGTCTTGGGAAAAGCGTCCAAGTGTCTATGAACTTCCACGTTCGCGTCCAAAGCGTTCTTACGAGCGTCCCTACGAGCGTCCAGCGAAGCGTCCATCCGAGCGTCCAGTGAAGCGTCCCTCCGAACGTCCAGCGAAGCGTCCCTCCGAGCGTCCCGCGAAGCGTCAGGTCCTGCATCCTGATGAGCGTCACATTGGGCGTCGAAATGAGCAGGTCGAAGAGGAGCCAAAAAACAAGACGCCCGTTCCTTACTACGCGGAGCAGCAGGTACTGAAGTCCGTACAACTGCAACTTCGTCATCAGCAAAAGCATCGAGATCGGAATGCCGATCGTCCTCTCGCCGAGAAGAGAGGGGAGCGCGATGGGACCTCTCTCTCTCCAAGGGAGCATGAGTCAGATGACGTCTACCGTCACCTCTAGACGAACACTGGGGAGAAGAACGAAGTCTAGAGGGCGATAAACCAGGAGACGGGGAAGAACAAGGAGAAGGCGAGAGAGACTGTCTGGTCCTCTTGATCGGCAGTCTGTCGTCCTTCCTACGTCGAGGAACCGCCTCCTTCTGCTTAAGCAAAGCATCTAGTTGTCGTTGCATAGCGAGGATGATTTCTGTCTGTGAAGTCTCCTTACGAGGAGAAGAGCTGCGCCTGTGAGAAGGTGAGGGGCGAGGGGACGCCTTCTTCCTTCTCACAGGAAAAGTCCTGGATCTAGAGCGACTGGGGCGCTCGAAGGTGTCATCGTCGGATGACGTCCTAGTCTTCTTCTGAGGCGGAAAAGCTACGCTTTCCGGAGAAGACTGCAAGTCAGACAGAGCATGACGTGAAGCGTCTCGATCTTGGAAGGTCCTCTTCAGAGGCCGCGAATCCGAACGAGATTCCCACCCCTTGCGCGGGGAGGACGCATTGGAAGACAAAAAACAATCCTTAAGGAGGCGTGCATGCGCACGCTCCTTAGCAGCCTGGGAAGCGTCTACAGGAACTGCTGAAGGGACGTCAGATTGGTGGGGGATCCCCGTCACACTCCTTCGGCCTTCGACATGCCCTCTCCCTGAGTCCTGGGAGTCCGGCAGAGGTCCCAGCCTAGAGGCGCTATAGGGCCAATCTGACGCCCCCTCCACTTCACTAGGGGCACTATCACTGCACTTCACCTCACTTTGCCTATTTTCTAAGGCAAGCACTTTGGATTCTAGCGTCTTCAACGAATCCAGAATAAGAGAAAGGGCATTACCCTCCGCAGACACCACTTGAGGGCCCGAAGGCAACACTATGGGGTTAGGAGATACAAACTCTACAGGAGGGTTAGAAGTGGATACATTAATACCCTGTCTGCTATCAGACTTACTCCTGGATGAGGACCTCCTGATCCTGTCACGCTCTAATTTCTTAACGTAGGATTCATATGTCTTCCATTGCAAATCCGTTAAACTTTCGCATTCAGTGCAGCGAAAATCATACGTACACGTTTGTCCCCTACAACTCTTGCATACTGTGTGAGGGTCAACCAAAGCCTTTGGTAGCCTCACCTTACATTCATCCTTCATACACACCCTGGCGCTAGCCGAACTAGACCCAGACATCTTATTAAAGGAAAAAACCAAGCCAAAATCCAAAACAATCCACAATCAACGTGTGCCTAGCTACCGATCCAATGTCAAAAAACCAAAAAGTCAAGAGGATACTCAAAGCAATAGCAGTTTTCCAAAATCCTGAGGCGGAGGTGCTGTAAACAGTTGTTTACAACACCGGCGACAGAGAAAATCTGATAGAAAATGGGAATGGTTCCTGATACCCACCCCCCAGCGGCAGGAATGGGTACTAACCACCCTACTCCCACTACGTGTGTCGTAAGATTTTAGAAATTCTGTCGGACTTCAGAGAATACAGCTATATATATATCTGACAGGTAAGTTTCATGAACAAATGTAAATTTTAGACTAATTTATATTTGCATATGTACTTATTGCATAACCTAATAATTTTCATAATTTTTATTACTGCAAAAGTGATACCCAATCCAGAGCCTCCTGAACCTGAACCTGTACCCGTACCCTCTCCATCTGGTAAGAAATTAACTTTTTTTCATTTTTATATTTTTTTACTGTACTAAATTGTTTTTACTGTCATATATAATATATTGACTTGCATAACCTAATTTTTTTTTTCATCATTTCAGATTTTATCTATAAGTGTGATAACCTGGACTCCCCTGAACCCTTTATGGGTTTCCAAGGTCCAGCACCTAAACCTCTCTAGGTCCAGCAGGTAAGGAGTTCTTCACTTTTTTAAAATGTTGTATAAATTGTTATAAATTTTAGAAAGGGGAAAAAAAGGGTAGTCGAGTACATACTGTAACTGTACTGTAAAAATTTAATTACTTTACTTGATAATTGTCATTATCATTCCACATCCAAAGATATCCCTTCCTTCCAGCCCAACTTACCCTCTCCAGCTTCATCAGAAACAGATCCTATCCTCAAACCACAATTCACCAGCCCCTGTAGCCTCTCCATGTCCATCACATAAGGAATTCTTCACATATTTTGGGGGGATAAAATTTTTATTAAACCCTTAAACGCCGAAGCGGTAAAAAAAAAAAATGTCTCCCGTGTGCCGGAGGTGTTTCAGAGTGAGAGCGGAAGCGGAAAAAATATTTTTTTCAAAAAATCACAGCGCGCTTAGTTTTCAAGATTAAGAGTTCATTTTTGGCTCCTCTTTTTGTCATTGGCTGAAGTTTAGTATGCAACCATCAGAAATCAAAAAAATTTTCATTATCATATGTAAATAATGCGATATATGATCGCGCAAAAACGAAATTTCATATATAATTGTATTCAAATCGCGCTGTGCGCAAAACGGTTAAAGGTAACAAGTTACATTTTTTTTGTTGTAATGTACGCTAAATTGCGAGAATTTTTATATATAACACATTGTAAAATGATCAAAGCAACACAGAAAATATTATCACAAAATAATGCATGAATTCGTAACGCGCGGACGTAAACAAATATTTTATTCAAAAATTCACCATAAATCTAAATATTGTCCTAGAGACTTCCAATTTCTTTCAAAATGAAGACAAATGATTGAATATTACTATACTGTAAGAGTATTAGCTTACAAATGCAGTTTTCGACCATATCTGACGAGTTAAAGTTGACCGAATGTCGAATTTTTTAATATATTTTTTTTATATGCAATTATTTCGGAAATAAGAAAAGCTACAACCTTCAAATATTTTTCGTTTTATTCTACATGAAATTGCGCACATTTTCATATATAAAACTCTATGAAATGCCTTATATGAAACGGAGCAAATTTTCCGAGAATGGGACGTACGCATTTCGGAGATTTGTGGCGGAGAATCCGACCGCGGAGGGAAGTTTTTTTTTTTAAATTCACCATAAATCTAAATATTGTGCTAGAGACTTCGAATTTGTTTCAAGATGAAGATAAATTATTGAATATTACTAGACTGTAAGAGTTTTAGCTTACAATTGCGTTTTTCGACCATTTCGGTAGAGTCAAAGTTGACCGAACGTGGTTTTTTTCCTATTTATCGTGATTTATATGCAAATATTTCAAAAATGAGAAAAGCTACAACCTTCAATTATGTTTTTTTTGTATTTTACATGAAATTGCGCACATTTTCATATATAAAACTTTATGTAAAGGCTAATTTAAAATGGTGCAAACATTACCACAATCGCACGTATGATTTTTTCGGAAGAGTTACCGCGCGGACGTAAAGAAAATTTTATTTTTTTCATAAATTCACCATAAATCGAAATATTGTGCTAGAGACTTCCAATTTGTTGAAAAATGAAGGTAAATGCTTGAATATTACTAGAATATAAGCGTTTTAGCTTACAATTGCGTTTTTCGACCATTTCGGTAGAGTGAAAGTTGACCGAAGGTTGAAAATTTGTCACTTATCATTTTTTATATGAAAATATTTCAAAATTGATAAAAGCTACAACCATGGGTTATTTTTAGTTGTATTGTGCATGAAATTGCGCACATTTTCATATATAAAACTTTATGTAATGGCTAATTGAAAATGGTGCAAACATTACCACAATCGCATGTATGATTTTTTTCGGAAGAGTTACCGCGCGGACGTAAGGAAAAAGTTTTTTCATAAATTCACCATAAATCGAAATATTGTGCTAGAGACTTCCAATTCGTTGCAAAATGAAGGTAAATGATTGAATATTACTAAAATATAAGAGTTTTAGCTTACAATTACGTTTTTCAACCATTTCGGTAGAGTCAAAATTGACCGAAGGTTGAAATTTTGGCACATCGTTATTTATATGAAAATATCTCAAAACCGATGAAAGCTACAATCATGAGTATTTTTTTGTTGTATTCTACATAAAAATGCGCACATATTCATATATAATACTCCATGTAACGGCTAATTTAAAATGGTACAAAAATTATGTCAAAGTGACGAAATAATTTCCGAGATGTGTCAGAGATACTTTTTAGTGCGACAAGAAAGAAATTCGCGCTTGCGCGCCTGCGTAACGATTGTAAACAAAACAACACCTTGATCCGTGAACTCCCAGCATCCCCCAAGGCGCGTGATTCAAGAGTTTTTGGCTGGTAGGCCTAAAAATATTTTTCCGCGAATTTTTAAAAAAAACTTTTGTATGTCGACGTAAAATACGTCCAATCGGCACATGAGAGACAAAAAATGTCGACGTAAAATACGTTCAGTCGGCGTTTAAGGGTTAATTGTGTTATGAAATAATTATTGTATTTATTACAGAACTTATTGCCTCATTTTTATCTTCATCATCCCAGACTCCCATGCACCTGTAGATTCCACATCCATACAGTTTGTCCACCCTGGTATAGCAAGCCAACCACTAGAATTAGGTACGGAAATCTTCAACTTTTTTTTTCACTTTTGGGTGTATAGCCTATGGCTGTAACAGCTTTCAAAATAATTGAAATTAGGTAAGGAATCCTTCACTTTTTCCATTTTTATAGTAGTACTTATACACAGACAGCTAGGTTTTCTAAAACCACACAACAAAAGATTGATTTTTGCCTCTTCCAGGGTAACCTTTGACCACAACATCTGTTCTACTTAAAACCATAAAACCTAAGGTTAACTTTGCCTCTTCCAACATTTACCTTTGACAAAGATGTTCAAGGTTTCTAAAAGGATGATAAAAAGTTCTAGGTTTAACCTTTAAATTTAAATGCCCAAACAGGACAGAGAAGTTTCCTCTTCTTCCCCACTAAGGGGTTACATTGGAATTCTTACAAGCCACTGTAAAGCATAGCCTTAACATCACCCTCAGCTCTAAGGCAGAAAGCTAAAATAGCATTCCCTTTACAGCAGCTTAAAAAAAAGTGCTGACAATAAATTTACTTATTAACCACTGCTAAATAAATGGTTTTACAGTAAATTCATATAAAGTTTAGACCCACATCTAAACTCCAGAGAGAGACTGATATAGAGATGAAGGGGCTTCAATCTCAACACCTTACAGTGCTGGTTCTCAGCAAGATCTAAAAGTACTTGATGCAATACCGAGGAAAGTACGTATGGAACGATAACTTTGGAAGTAGACAATGAAAAGTCTTCTCCTCTAAACAGAAAACATTGACATCTACAATGTTCCAGGTGCTGAAAATTCCTCCAGAATGGTACCCTCAGCAACACACAGACCACTACTTCTGACCCCAGGCCATGGCAGTTTTAAATTAAGGACAGATCCTATGATAACTTGAAAATCTTATTATTGGGAGGGGACATTCTATTATCTCCAAGCAGTTATGGAGATGCCTACATCAATGGAACTGTATGGAATTGTGTAATAGAACTGATTTCTTCTTAACAGAAGAATGAGACATCTACCAATAGCATTGGAAATTCTGAAAATTTTTTTGCCCTGAGGCTACAAGGGCTGTACTGGAGACTAAGCAATTCTTGAACTTGAAATTGTTCAACAGAATTCAAGAATAGATACGAGGGGCAGGCCTATGAGTCTGAGTTAGGCAAAATTTTTAGGAAACATCCACTGCTCAAGCCTGAGGGCCAACAAAGTAGTAGTAATCATTTGTATGTCCCTGTTCATCTACATGCTAGAAAGCTAAATGTGTGTGTTCCTTAAATCCATACCAAGTGCCAAACTTACAGATGTAAAGGCTCTTGTAGCCAGTTGTTCTCCCTGAATCCCCAATTCCTAAAACACTGTCCTTCTACAGAATGAATGATCAAACCAATATGTTGTTTCATTTCACTCAAAGCAGCAAACTTCCCACAAAGACTTGGTTTCTGACCAGGAATAAACCTGCCAAGTATCCTGATGTCTTTTCACTGCCCTGACATCTTAAAAGTTTTACCAGGTGTAGTGTTGACCATTCTATGTTGCATGGAAGTGTAATGACACTAGTTAAACTCTGTGTTGCATGACAGAGGGAAAAGACCAAATCCTGGACTTAGGTTTAAGAACAAAATGGACGGTTTCTGGTTCCAGAGTACCTCCTACAGTCCTGGAATTGAATTTATAAAATTTGTGGCCATTTGCCACGCGCCGGAGCCAAAGGCCATTCAGCGCATATATATCAACAGGATATATTTACTAAAAAAGGTACACATATAATTAATCCAAATTATTAAAATAAACTTCATATTAAAATACTCAATTAAATATCATAAAACAAATGGATTTCCTTAAGAAATTTAAAAATCTCTTCTGCGGGAGCACCCTCTCCTAAAATATCTGACAAAGGTTTGTTGGTGAAACCAAACCGACGTCTATGATTAAAATAAAGAGGACAGTCAACAAATATATGCCTCACTGTAATGCCAACATTACAATTGGAGCATTGAGGAACCTGCCTCTCTGCTCCACTAGTTAAAAGATACCGGTGAGTTAAAAACGTATGCCCTATACGCAGGCGCGTTAAAACTATACTAGATCTAATACTTAGATGTTCAGCATGAGATTTCTCTATGGCTAACACTTCTTTTTTAAATGACTCGCATTCCTTATGCCTTGCATTATGATTTCCCTTACAATTTATACATAATACTGGGGTAGAACATTCGCATGCATGCTTTTGTAGGAGCAGGCAGAAAAAAAAACACATAAACTGGTTAGTAGTGCATACCTTTGCCGAGTGACCATATCCAAAACATATGAAACATTGGAGTGGTCTATGTTTAAAAGGTCTAACACGAAATCTCTCCTTGTCAAAATATACATAATCAGGAACTTGATCATTATTAAAAGTGAAAATAATCATTCTTGATCTTGGAACCTTGAAAATCTTCCACACTTTATCATCACATTTCCAGCAATTCCTCGTCAGGCAGTTCATATAGGTCTTGACTGAATACCACTCCCTTGGCATAACTAAAACTATAGTGTGGTTTGACATCTTTTATCATTTCAGTATTTTTCAGCTTAAGAGATCATGTGACCTTGTCTATAAGACTTTGCATGAACCAAAAAACTATTCTTTCCAAACCTCGTAATATCAGAGTTGGTCATTGTTCCTGCCAATGTTCTCAAATGTTTCCTGAAGTGGAAAAGATTGCAAAATTCTGATTTTGTAGAAACAATTAGCCACCTGGCAGGTAAAGATGTTCTCACCTTACGTTTCCCATCTGTAGTTTCCTGACTGACTCTCGCTGGATAAAAGGAATCAACTTCAATAGTCTGGGGTATTTTATGAATTAATATACATTTTAAGTTTGCCTTAGTTGAGCACTTGAAAGCATTCATGGCATTCTTATGAGTAGTAAACTCAATCCAAACCCTCCAAAATGCAAAATCTTTAGTTTCACAAAACTTTATGACTTTAATTTCACCAAACCTTCCAAACATTTCCATAAACGTAAAACAATTTAAGTCTGAGGAGAGAGAATCAACATAAAGGATTCTCTCACCACTGCTAGAACTTTCCATAGCCACATTCAAGGTCTTGTCATGGGTAGTCTTTTGTACAACTGAATTTTCTATAGGATTGTCCTTGTCCGTGCCAGAGGTCGAAGAGGAGGGTAGTGTCAAGAGGTCGCATTGTCCGGGGGAGTTTATCATAGGGTTATTCATTAATCCTTCAGCAGAAATTTGAAAAATCTACTGCAAATCAGGCAGAAAACCAGGCCCCCCGCACCAACCCCTCTCTCACCAAAGACACTCAGCAGAGACTGACTCCCATATGTCCACTCCCTACCCTACCCCGAAGGGATAGCTCTACCATAACATGAGTAGCTCAAGTGTAAGCAAAACCCGCTTGATAGGACTGAGGGCATAACTAGTATGCAATCATCCCCATTCATGTTACAATAGAGGGCACACCGGAAAGAATGCCGAGAGTCCTACCGTAGAGACTATACCTCCCCGGATTCCGCAGGCAAGTCCCCCATAGGTAGTTCCGCCCCGATGGGTATTGCTATGAAATCATATCAACTTCCTCAGGGTCCAAACATACTCGAGAGGCAGACCAAACCTCTACAGTCTCTGCCATTTGGATCAAGAAAGAGCCAATGCGCAAAAGCCCAGCCCCTGCCCAACCTGTAAGAAGGTTTTAGTGAAGAGGGGGGGGGGTGGGGGGGGACAGCTAGGTTGAGCAACTGAGTTAAAGATAGTAGAAGAGTGGAAACAAATTTAAGTAAGAGGAAAATTGAGACTTTTGGATTCGAACTGGGAGATATTTCTCCTAGTTCGAAAGCCCTCTTGCCCGCTATGCATTTTCTGCAGTCAGCTGAAAATGCATAACTTCGTCAAGGCAGTCTCAAATCAAGAGGGCCTACAGTCCTGGAGCCAAAGTTGGTTCTGGATTACTTACAAATTTAATGAACGTTATTTGTAAGTCGTTATTCTTACACTGAAACTGTACATTAATTGAGCATGATTATCTGAAAATATCCCGTGAGGCCATGTTTCCTAATGAGGAAAAGCCCTTACCATATAGGAAGTTTCCTTCAGGTCTAAAATTCTTCAAGCATCACATGCCTATTCATCTTGACCAACAAGCATGCATAATTAGGTATCATCCCACACATCACTAGATAAGAATGGGGATATAAAGAATTAACAATATAATGCATAGAAATTGGGCCAGAAGAAGCAACAGGTCCTTGGGCTTTGGAATACTGTTGACAGAGTTGACCAACTTGAATCACTGATTCAGTAAAAGTGTCTTGCTCCTAAAGTCGACACAATCTACCAATGGGCAACAAGTCCCTGACATAACTTATAGAGGGTTGCACACTAACCCAAACAAAGTGCCCAGAACAGCAATACCTTCAAGTAAAAACATCTAGAAGGAACTTGCATGACTGTGGATGTATGGTAAGTAGAATACATTCTGCATGTGACCCACAAGTCTGACCGTTCTTTGAAAAGGCACTAAAACCAAGGAAGAAAACCAACAAGTATATGGGCAGACACTTACTGTTATTCAGTCTCCAAACATCCAAGAATATCTCCAATTACTTATGGGTGTCTTCCTAAAGAATTACCCCTGGACCATCATTCCCCCTATATACAATCTCCTACTAAAAGAGACTTACGAGAGATTTCTGCTGAAGACAAGGGAAGCTATAAGAGGGAGATTAAACCAGTGGAGGACAACCAAATAGAATCACAACTGCCCTTCACCATCACCATATAACATACTGGTCCCAAGTCTCTCCATGCATGTTAGGAGGTTGCAACTGTCCATATCCCAGAACCTGAATCTACACTTAACCCCGAAAGGTATAAAAATGATATTGTTATGATACAATAAAGTTTGTTCATACTTACCTGGCAGATATATATATATGTATATATATATATATATATATATATATATATATATATATATATATAGTATATATATATATAGCTGTTTTCTCCGAAGTCCGACAATTTCAAAACTCCCGGCACACGCAGTGGTCGGCCAGGTGGTAGTACCCATTCCCACCGCTGGGAGGCGGGCGTAAGGAACCATTCCCATTTTCTGTCAGATTTTCTAGTGCCACTGTCTCCTGAGGGGAGGTGGGTGGGCACTTTGATTATATATATCTGCCAGGTAAGTATGAACAAACTTTATTGTATCATAACAATATCATTTTGTTCATGAATCTTACCTGCCAGATATATATATAGCTGAATCCCACCTTTGGAGGAAGGGGAAGACAGACTCGGATTTGGGAAACAATTTTATATATATGATTGATATTTTGTTTCCTTACCTGTTAGCATAGCTGACTTCGTGAGTACCGTCACCCAAGTCTGCTTCTGCTTTACTAGAGACTCCAGCTAAGTAGTGACCTGTGAAGCTGTTGAGTTCTAGAGGATCTGTCAAAGGGGGCGTGACCACAATGCAACTAGATCTTACATTATAGACCTCCAATTTCGGGTACTGCATTCCTAGAGGTGCCAGCAAGGACGTGACCTGTGCAGCTGGTGCGCTCTAATGAACTGTCACGGGGAGCGTGACCACAATGTGACAGATCATATAGGTGTTGTTTAGACACCGAATGCTGTTAATGCTTCACTGGAGGTGCCAGCAAGGACGTGACCTATGTAGCTGGTGCGTTCCAGATGATTTGTCAACGGGGGCGTGACCACACTGTGACAAAAACATTTTACCCTACTATGAGGGCGAAGCAAATACATTACCACCTGACCTAGCCTATCTGGTTAAACTTCGTATAACCAAGGCTAATGGATGGAAGTCCGCCTAAGGCGGCCTACCCAAGACCACAAAAAACTAAACACCTACATAAACATAATAAAAATAAAAAATAAAAATAAATACAATTAAAAAGTCCAAACTAACATATTATTTCCTAAATGATAGGAAGAGTGCTACTCTCTGTCCAATATAGTGTCTGCTGCGACATATGGGCCCAAGCCCAAAGAATAGCAGTTCTCGTATGTAATCCTCATCTCCCGAAGGTAGTGAGAGGCAAACACTGAATTACTACGCCAAAATGTGGCATTCAAGATGTCATTGAGTGCCATGTTCTTTTGGAAGGCTACCGACGTAGAAATAGCCCTCACTCCATGCGCATTCACCTTCAACACTTTCATATCACTGCCTTGACAGGATGAATGCGCTTCCTTGATGGTGTCCCTCAAGAAAAAAAAAGCCAAAGCATTCTTCGACATTGGTAAACTTGGCTTCCTGACCGAACACCACAAGTTATCAGAAGGACCTCTTATAAACCTTGGTTCCTATCTTTTCAGACGGAGGGTTGACTTCCTAGCTATTGCTTAGGAGTCTGCTTCGTCTCAAGAGCCTCAGCGCGGATGTGACCTATGGCTAAGAGTTCTTGTGGGTCTGCCAATGGGGTCTTATCCACTTACTCGGCAGAGCCTAACTGGCATTTGTCAATGGGTGCTAATCCACTTATATGACCATATACCTATGCCTATTAGCATAATTAAGGAGCACAACACCGATCCCGATCACCTGATCCTAACACGAGGGTTAGCGCTTAATTTGAAAAGAGTTATCCCCAAACTCCTTTCAAAAACCCCAATAAAAATCACCAAGTTAAACTAAAAATTAACTCACTAGTTAAGGATCAGTGTCGGCTCCCTATCCCAGCAACGTATCCGCAGACACGTATAACCAAGAGAGAAGGATCTCTCGTAGGTTAAATTGACATCCTTCGTGTAATGGGAGGTCAACACAGAATTGCATCTCCCGTAAGTGACAGCTCATATGTCCTTTATGACATAATTGTTATGGAACCAACAAGAATTCATAAAATCTCGCACTTCATGCATAGGTTCGAATGGACTGGACATGAGGAACTTCAGAACTACATCCAAGTTCCAAGATGGCAACTTGGGTTGTTGAACCTTCATTGTTTCGAAAGATCTCAAGAGATCGTGAAGGTCTCTGTTGTCCGCCAAGTCCAGGCCTCTGTGCCTAAAGACAACTAAAATCACACTCCTATATCCCTTGATTGTAGAGACTGCAAGTTTTAGATCCCTTCTCAGATATAAAAGGAAGTCAGCAATCTGGCTCACAGAGGTCGTGGTGGATGAAATGCCGTTCTTCTTGCACCAACTCCTGAAGACTGTCCACTTCGATTGGTACACTGCGTTGGATGACGCTCTTCTTGCACTGGCGATAGCTTTCGCCATTGACCTATAAAAGCCTCTCGCTCTGGCCAACTTTTGGATAGTCTGAATGCAGTCAGACTCAGAGCAGAGAGGTTTCTGTGGTACCTCTCGAAGTGGGGCTGTCTGAGTAGATCTGTCCTTACTGGAAGCGTCCTCGGGAAGTCTACTACGAAGGCCATGACCTCTGTGAACCAGTCTTCTGTGAACCAGTCTCTCGCAGGCCAGAACGGGGCGACCAAAGTCATTCTCGTCCCTTCCAACGCCGCAAACTTTCTCATGACTTCCCCTAAGATCTTGAACGGGGAAAGGCGTACAGGTCCATCCCCGTCCAGTCCCAGAGAAGTGCGTCTATCGCCACTGCAGCTGGGTCGAGTACCGGGGAGCAGTACAGTGGAAGCCTCTTCATTCTGGACGTCGCAAAGATATCCACAAGCGGACGTCCCCATAACCCCCACAGCTCTTGGCATACCTCTTGATGCAGAGTCCACTCGGTTGGCAGAAGTTGACCTCGTCTGCTGAGGAGATCTGCCCGGACGTTCTCTACTCCTGCTACAAACTTCGTAAGGATCGTGACGTCCAGTGCCCTTGCCCACAGCAAGATCTCCTTTGCCAGAGCCAAAAGGGACCGAGAATGTGTTCCTCCCTGCTTTTTCAAGTACGCCAGAGCTGTGGTGTTGTCTGAGTTGACTTGGACTATTCGATGAGAGACTTTTTCTTGGAAAAACTGGAGATCTAAAAAGATGACTGCCATCTCCTTTAGGTTTATGTGCCAGGACACCTGTTCCCCTCTCCAGGTGCCTGACACTTCTTTCCCCCCTAATGATGCTCCCCACCCCGTGGTGGACGCGTAGGAGAACAACACTAGGTCGGGGCTCTGAAGCTTGAGAGACACGCCCTCCGACAGCTTCACTGGATCTAGCCACCATTTCAAGTGATGTTTTACATCTCCTGAAATTTCCAAGATCATGTGAAGATTCTTGTTTTCTTTCCAATTGTACTTGAGAAAAAATTGTAACGGTCTGAGGTGAAGTCTCCCCAAGGAAACAAACTTCTCCAGCGAGGAAATGGTCCCCAGTTAGACTCATCCATTCCCTCACCGAGCACTAATCTTTCCTTAGGAAGGCTGACACTTTGTCTAAGCCTTGCTGCTGACATCCCTGGGACGGAAAAGCTCGAAAAGCCACTGAATCCATCTGAATCCCCAGATACACGATGGATTGGGTTGGGATCAGATGTGACTTTTCGAAATTCACCAGAAGTCCCAGGGACTTCACCAACGATTAAGTTGTTTGAAGATCCTTCAGACACCGCGTTTGAGTGGAGGCATGAATGAGCCAGTCGTCCTTCAGAGATAACAATTGCGAAGGAGGAGACTGAAGGGCCGCAGGTTGAAACTTTTCTTCAAAAGAGGCTCGAAGCCATTGAACCAAGACCTCTTCTTCTTCTCGACTGACACACGTTCGGGAAGATGGTAACCGTGCTCTCTAGACAACCTCTGGGGAGCTGCACGAAATCTAGAGAGCGAAGCAACTGGCGAAAGAGCGGAACGAGGAGAAGGAGAAGGGGACTGCCTGGACTTTTGATTGGCAGCCTATCATCCTTCCTCTCGCGATGTGGCTTTGCCTTTCTCACTGCAATCAACGATACAAGTTATTGTTGCAAAGACACAATCATCCTTTTCGATGGAGAACATTCCTTCTCAGGCAAAGGGCTGATCCTTTGAGAAGACGATGGGCGAGGGGAAGCCCTCCTCCTTCTCACATGGACCGCCAAGGATATATCTTTGGAGCGACCGAAGCACTCAAAACCATACTCGTCGGAAGACGTCCTCTCTGGTGAAGATCGCAACACAGCAGAAGAGAGAGAGGACGTGAAGCGTCCCCCTACCTGAGACCAAAGACGATGGCTGCTTGTGCGACATACATCATACATCTTAGCTCTGTTTTACGGCGGAAAGTCTTCCAATTGCCCAGGAGACAACCGCAAAGCAGAAGGAGCTAACGGACGAGAAGCGTCCTCCTCCAAGGAACCAAAGACGACGGCCGCCTGTGCGACATCTAGCGTTTTCGTTCTCCTCAGAGGGAGCGAGACCCTCCGAGAGTTCCAACTCCTGCGAGGAGAGGACGTCTCTGAAGACGAAAGTAATCTTTCAAGATTCGAATTCTATGAGATTATGAGCCATGACATCACCTTTAGACGAATCTTGACTATGAGAGATGTTCAGAATCATTTCTAGATCATCTATGCTATTCCAGTTTTTCTGCAGGAAAAACTGGAGAGGTGTGAATTTCAGTCTATTCAGGGAAAACAAACTTCTCTAGCGAGGAAATGGTCCCCTGCAATTCATTCATTCCCTCACCGAGCATGTTTCCTTCCCTAATAAGGCTGCGTTTCACTTAAACAGGAGTAATCTGAAGACACTGTAGAAGATTGTTCATTTGTTTCTTCCTATAAGTCTCCTTCCTGAGATTCATTACTATTCTCTGATTCTCGGCGAATGTCTGAAGAAGCATTACGTTGTGCGTCCAGCCAAGCGTCCAGCCGAGTGTCCTGCCGAGCGTCACGCTCGGCGCTGTCGTATTTGGCAGCGGAAGGAGAGTCCCTCATAACCGAGCGAGGGACGTCTCGGCGAGCTAATTGACTGCATCTCTTGCAAATCATTCTTGGTTCGAGGGAAATCATGTGTGCTATGCCGCGGTAGACTCGGACAGAATTCTGTTACCTTGTGGTAAACAGAACCGAAAAGGGCTAATATATATATATATATATATATATATATATATATTATATATATTTTTTTTTTTTTTTTTTTTTTTTTTTTCATGAAAAAATTCTCGCAAAGTGAAGATGATGTTCAGTATGTATGCTAGAATTCCCCTCAACCCGAGGCTAAGTCCGTGATTGTAGGGTAGAAATACGGTTAGTCTGTCAATCCCGCAGAAGAGAGAGAGACGTAACCTACCGCGCATGACAGACAATCAGCTGGAACTGAGCTGGCATTAGTGACAGCAGAGAACGTTCGTCGTTCTCGCACTGCTCTGCCTGAGTTGCCAGCTACTCCATTCTACGAATGAATAGGTTTTCTATCATCCTAGAGCAGAAAGAAAAAACCATCAAAATGATATTGTTATGATACAATAAAGTTTTATACATACTTACCTGGCAGATATATACAGGAGACAGGAGACAGCTGGAAGAAAAAATATGAATTAGAAAACGGGTATGGTTCCTATTCCCGCCACCCAGCGGCGGGGGGGTAGATCACCTGACCTACCTGCCGCGTGTGCCGCGCAATTCGAATTTCTGTCGGGGACGACGGAGTAATAGCTATGTATATATCTGCCAGGTAAGTATGTATAAAACTTTATTGTATCATAACAATATCATTTTTATACATTCAACTTACCCGTCAGATATATACATATCTGATTCACACCATTGGTGGAGGGTAAAAGACAGCTATTACTGAATATACAGGTAAACAACATACATTGTAGGTAATAAATAAATAAAACCTTGGTTCCTATGTGTTTAGACGAAGGGTCGACTTCCTAGCTATTGCTAGTAGTCTGCTTCGTCTCAAGAGCCTCAGCGAGGATGTGACCTATGGCTAAGAGTTCTTGTAGATCTGTCAATGGGGTCTTATCCACTTACTTGACAGAATCTAGTGGTCATTTGTCAATGGGGTCTTATCCACTTACATGACAATACACCAATGCCTATTGGCATAATTTAAGGAGCACAACACCGATCCCGATCACCTGATCCTAACACGAGGGTTTGTGCTTAATTTGAAAAGAGCTATCCCCAAACTCATTTCAAATAATCCTAGAAAATAATACACTTATGTTAAAAAAAAAAATAAAAAAATAAAAAAAAAAAAAATAAAAATTTTTAATTAATTCACTAGTTAAGGATCAGTGTCGTCTCCCTATCCCAGCAACTCATCCGTGGACACGTATAACAAAGAGAGAAGGATCTCTCATAGGCCCACTTGATCTCCTTCGTGCAAAGAGAAGTCAACACAGAGTTGCATCTCCCGTTATTACAGCTAATATGTCTCTCACGACATATTGTTATGGAAAGAACAAGAATTTGTTAAAAGCCCGCACTTCAAGCGCTTTTAATTCTTAGCTGTTTGAAGGAATAATCAAGTTACTCAAGAAGTGCTTTAGAGATTCCACTGTTCCAAAGAAGACTAGGGCTTTCTTTGAAATAGATCTCTTCTGGATGAAGCCCAGAGCCTGGCTTGCGCCTGGCTGGCGCTTCGCGCCTGCCTGGTGCCTCGCGCCATTCTGGCGCCTCGCGCCTGGCTGGCGCCTCGCGCCTGGCTGGCGCCTCGCGCCTGGCTGGCGCCTCACTCGCGCCTGGCTGTCGCCTCACTTGCGCCTGGCTGTCGCTTCGCTTGCCTGGCGCCTCGCGTCTGGCTGGCTCCTCGCGCCTGGCTGACTTCTCCCCACTTGCTGGAATTGAATTTATAAATTTTGTGGCAATTTGCCACGCGCCGGAGCCACAGGCCATTCAGCGCATATATATCAACAAGATATATTTACTAAAAACAGGTATACATAATTAATCCAAATTATTTAAAAATAAACTTCATATTAAAATACTCATTAAATATCATAAAACAAATGGATTTCCTTAAGAAATTTAAAAATCTCTTCTACGGGAGCACCCTCTCCTAAAATATCTGACAAAGGTTTTGTTGGTGAAACCAAACCGACGTCTATGATTAAAATAAAGAGGACAGTCAACAAATATATGC
Source organism: Macrobrachium nipponense (assembly GCF_015104395.2). Taxonomy (NCBI): domain Eukaryota; kingdom Metazoa; phylum Arthropoda; class Malacostraca; order Decapoda; family Palaemonidae; genus Macrobrachium; species Macrobrachium nipponense. The sequence goes on from NC_061105.1 coordinate 30,923,448, forward strand.
CTCACTGTAATGCCAACATTACAATTGGAGCATTGAGGAACCTGCCTCTCTGCTCCACTAGTTAAAAGATACCGGTGAGTTAAAAAAGTATGCCCTATACGCAGGCGTGTTAAAACTATACTAGATCTTCTATCCATTCCAACAGAAGGGGACCAGGGATGAAACAGAAGGTCTGATCGATTTCAGCTTAAAATTACTATTCAAGTTGGACCAGTGATTCTGCCACTTAGTCCTACAAAATGATTTAATAAAAAGTTTAAAATCTTCACAGGGAACCCTCACAGAGTGGGAAGCCAGGGAGGAAGCTGCCTGCTTAGCGGCTGTATCAGCCAGCTCGTTACCACGAATTCCCACATGCGAGGGAACCCAACAAAACTTTACACCGATGCGCTTTCGAGAATGCAGGAGGACCAGCCAATCCTGCACCTCTTGGACGAGTTGATTAGATGGCATCAACTTCTGGAGTGCAGCTAGGGAACTCTGGGAATCACAATAAATAATATAAGAGTCCCCAGTGCTACCTGTACTAAAAATAAATTTCAAAACGCTAAAAATAGCAAAAAATCTCTGCATTAAAAATTGAGAATTTAATAGGGAGGCTTTTTGTAATTGTTCTGTCACCGACGATGACAGAACATCCAACTCCATTTGCTGATTTTGATCCATCTGTATATACAGCAATCGAGTTACTATGCTCAGAAACATGGGCCAAGAAGCTACTTTTAAGCTGAACACTTGAGCTGATCTTTTTGTTGTCTCTAACCTGCAAATATCTAAAGGAGGCCTACACCAAGGAGGGAATTTAGAAAAATGTATTTTGTTTCCATAACCAGTGGAGGAATAAGGCCTACCTCTCTCGCACTTATGTTTAATCTAACTTCAAGGGGCTTAGGCAATGTAGGTTTAGTTGGTGCTCTGTCAACAGGATGTTTTATATACTTAAAATTTGGATTAGATTGAGAGGTTAGTGCTCTTGACAAATATCGGAGACCTTGTTCCTCCCTCCGAATGAAAAGAGGAAGAAAACCAGAGTCTACATAAAGGCTCTCAACAGGAGAAGTTTTTAAAAGCACCTGTACAAATACGCAATGCCATATTGTGTACTACATCCAGCTTACCTAACAAGGTCTTACATGCAGAGCCATAAACCTGAGATCCATAATCAATCTTACTCAAGCATAGTGCCTGATAAATTCTTAATAAAGTAGTACGGTCTGCTCCAAAAATTCAGGTTACTAACAACTTTAAGAATATTGCACCGCTGTTTAACATTTACTACAGTCTCATTTATATGTTCAGCAAAAGTCAATTTTTTGTCAAAAATAATTCCTAAATATTTGACTTTATCTTCATAAAGCAAGATAGAACCTTCTAAAAATAAGGTTGGAATCTCTTCCCTTCTTCGTGTTCTGCAAAAACGTATAGCTTTAGTTTTTTCTGCAGAAAATTTGAAACCTTTACTATTAGCCCAGGAAGTAGCAGCATTAATTGCAAACTGAATTTTAGTACAAGCTTCAACTGCAGTAGCTCTACTACAGACTATAACAATATCATCCCGCGAATGCTTGACCAGTTACTCCAACAGGGAGATGTTCAAGTAACCATTAATGGCAACATTAAAAAAGGTTGGACTAAGCACACTCCCTTGTGGAATGCCTTCTTCCTGAAGATACTCTGATGAGAAGGTAGAGCCAATTCTAACTTTAAGGTACCGGTCAGACAGGAAGTCTTTGGCAAAATTAAACATATTGCCACCAATACGCCATTCAACCAGCTGCATTAAAATACCAACCCTCCAAGTAGTATCAAATGCTTTTTCCAGATCAAAGAACACGGCAATTGTTTGATTTTGGACTGCAAAAGCATTCTGAATCTCACGTGTGAGACATAATAAGGATCCAATGTACTTCTATTCTTGCGAAAGCCAAATTGCCTCATCGACAACAGGTTCTTTGTTTCTAATAACCATATCAGACGAAAATTCACCATTCGTTCATAAATCTTGAAGACACAGCTGGTAAGAGCAATAGGCCTATAACTTTTGGGATGACTAGGGTCCTTTCGGGTTTTAAAAAAGGAAACTATAACAGAGTTTTTTCCACAACTTATATGAAGTCCCTGAGCACCAGGAATTCGTTTAAAACATCGACAAAGAATTTTTTGACTCCAGAGTAAGTGAGAAATCATTGCATAAATAATATCATCTTCTCCAGGTGATGTTGGAGAGGACAAAGATAAGGCATATTCGAATTCGACAATACTAAATGGAAGGTTATATGCCTCAGAATTTGAACAAACAGGCGGATTAACTATAGTCATGTTTCAATATTGCGAAATTCAGGGGAGTAGTGACTGGGGCTTGAAATGCTTGAAAAGTGCCGAGCAAAGGCTCTGCCACCTCTCTTGCATCCGATATAACTACCAAGTTGATTTTCAAAATAGGTAAAGGAGCAGGGGAAAATTTCCCTAGTAATTTACGGATTCTATCCCAAACCAGAGAAAAAAGTGGCGAGTTATACTTTAATTCTGATATGTACTTGATGAAGGATTCCCTCCTTGCCTTCTTTAAAGACTTGCTTTTGTTTGCGAGGTTTCTCTTGTATATTATTCTATTAACTAAGACAGGACGCCTTCGATATCGCTTGTAACTGGCTCTTGCAATTTTCCTACTCAAGGCACATTTACTATTCCACCAAGGTACCAGTGGACGACGGGGTTTCCCTGATGTTTTTAGGAATTGACATCATTGCCCCTCCAAATCATTATACTAGCGAGATATTCGTAGGCAGCTGAGGGGCAAGGAAATTCATTGGCCTTATGATTGACTTTGGTAGATTTTTCATACAGCTGCCAATCTGCCTCCTTTATCTTCCACTTGGTAAAGATGGGAGGGGGTGTATTTTGTACATACTTAAGATGGATGGGATAGTGGTCGCTCCCATAGAGATTTTCATCCTCCACTGACCACTTATAGTCTAATCGTATGACGACGAACATATTGTAAGATCAATTGCTGAACTAGAGTTATGGGTCTACATCAAACCTTGTAGGAGAACCGTCGTTCATTAAAACTACATCATTGCAATCTATTAATCTTTCAATTATAAGACCACGGTGATCACACCTACCTTCCCCCACAAAGTATGTTTTGCATTAAAAATCCCCCATCAGAATGAAAAGGTTGAGGTAGTTGGTCTAAAAGTGATTGCAAATCTTCAACCTCTAATTGTCTTGGATTGCCAGCTCTGTCCACCAATCGAGTTTCTAGGCAAGGTTCTAGATAAAGAGAGCACAGAGTGACCCATTTATTGATGAAAATCTGTGTTGCACAAGCTTTGCAGTATGGAGTCTAATTTGATAACTTTTTGTGGTAATGACTTGGCCGCAATAATACATGTACCGCCATGAGCACGTTCACCTACAGGTGGTGGAGATCTGTGTAAAATAAAGTTTTGTCCACAATTAGGAGAAACATTACCAAGTTTAGTCTCTTGCAAACAAAGGGCAGCTAAATTATGCTCCTTGAAAAGGACCCGGACCTGTTCACTGTTTGAATGGAAACCTCTTATGTTCCACTGAAATAGAGCCATTATTTACTATTAGATTTTTTTTTTTTTTTTTACTTTTTGGACTTGGATTGGGTGGCTGGTCTGGAAAGACTTGGTCTTGGTCTTTGTTTTCAAAGAGGAACTAGGCAGATCCTCAAGAGACCTGCTATTTCCTCTCTTGGGACCCTACTATGGTGTGATGGGGTATAGGTGGAGATGATGATGGAGTACGGGGTCTCTTATTTCTAAGAGGCACCATCTCTGCAGCGTGCACCTGAGCCTTATGAGGTGCACTGATCAAGGGATCATTCTGGGACATGCCCAGATCAGGCAGCGAGGCTGCCTGTGAGGCTTCTACATTAGAAGCCCGAGAGACCTCCCAGAAGCCCAGAGGAGGCCCATCGGGAGGGGACAAAGGCGCCTTCATGGATGAAGGCGGAGATGCTGAATGTACTTCGAGCTCAGAAGGGATAGCTGAAGCTTTGACTTTGAAGTTGGTATTCTAGATAGATCTTTTATATTAGATTTTCCACTTTTTACTACTTCACTATATTGAGGTCTTGGAAACAAAAGTCTTTTTGCCTGGCTAATACTTAGATGTTCAGCATGAGCTTTCTCTATGGCTAACACTTCTTTTTTAAATGACTCACATTCCTTATGCCTTGCATTATGATTTCCCTTACAATTTATACATAATACTGGGGTAGTACATTCGCCTTCATGCTTTTTTAAGGAGCAGGCAGAACATAGCTGGCTCCTAGTACATACCTTTGCCGAGTGACCATATCCAAAACACATGAAACATTGGAGTGGTCTATGCTTAAAAGGTCTAACACGAAACTCTCTCCTTGTCAACATATATATAATCAGGAACTTGATCATTATTAAAAGTGAAAATAATCATTCTTGATCTTGGAACCTTGAAAATCTTCCACACTTTATCATCGCACATTTCCAGCAATTCCTCGTCAGGCAGTTCATATAGGTCTTGACTGAATACTACTCCCTTGGCATAACTAAAACTATAGTGGGTTTGACCTCTTTTATCATATCAGTATTTCAACTTAGAGATCATGTGACCTTGTCTATAAGACTTAGCATGAACCAAAAAACTATTCTTTCCAAACCTCGTATATCAGAGTTGGTCATTGTTCCTGCCAATGTTCTCAAATGTTTCCTGAAGTGGAAAAGATTGCAAAATTCTGATTTGTAGAAACAATTAGCCACCTGGCAGGTAAAGATGTCCTCACCTTACATTTCCCATCTGTAGTTTCCTGACTGACTCTTGCTGGATAAAAGGAATCAACTTCAATATTCTGGGGCATTTTATAAATTAACATACATTTTAAGTTTTCCCTAGTTGAGCACTTGAAAGCATTCATGGCATTATTATGAGTTGTAAACTCAATCCAAACCCTCCAAAATGCAAAATCTTTAGTTTCACAATACTTTATGACTTTAATTTCACCAAACCTTCCAAACATTTCCATAAACGTAAAACAATTGAAGTCTGAGGAGAGATTATCAACATAAAGGATTCTCTCACCACTGCTAGAACTTTCCATAGCCACATTCAAGGTCTTGTCATGGGTCGTCTTTTGTACAACTGAATTTTCTATAGGATTGTCCTTGTCCGTGCCAGAGGTCGAAGAGGAGGGTAGTGTCAAGAGGTCGCATTGTCCGGGGGAGTTTATCATAGGGGTCGTTATTCATAAATCCTTCAGCAGAAATTTGAAAAACCTACTGCAAATCAGGCAGAAAACCAGGCCCCCCACACCAACCCCTCTCTCACCAAAGACACTCAGCAGAGACTGACTCCCATATGTCCACTCCCTACCTACCCCGAAGGGATAGCTCTACCATAACATGAGTGGCTCAAGTGTAAGCAAAACCTGCTTGATAGGACTGAGGGCATAACTAGTATGCAATCATCCCCATTCATGTTACAATAGAGGGCACACCGGAAAGAATGCAGAGAGTCCTATAACCCGTAGAGACTATACCTCCCCGGATTCCGCAGGCTAGTACCCCCATAGGTAGTTCCGCCCCGATGGATATTGCTATGAAATCAAATCAACATCCTCAGGGTCCAAACATACTCGAGAGCGGACCAAACCTCTACAGTCTCTGCCATTTGGATCAAGAAAGAGCCAATGCAAAAAAAGCCCAGCCCCTGCCCAACCTGTAAGAAGGTTTTAGTGAAGAGGGGGGGACAGCTAGGTTGAGCAACTGAGTTAAAGATAGTAGAAGAGTGGAAATAAATTTAAGTAAGAGGAAAATTGAGACTTTTGGATTCGAACTGGGGGATATTTCTCCCAGTTCGAAAGCCCTCTTGCCCGCTATGCATTTTCAGCAGTCAGCTGAAAATGCATAACTTCGTCAAGGCAGTCTCAAATCAAAGAGGGGCCCACTTGCTGGCGATCGAGCTTGTTAAGAGTCTCGATGAAAACACTGGCGATGTCCACCTCGGACACTTTATTTGCCTGATTTATTCGCCTCTAGCGCATCTGCGCCAGATTGGAGGCCTACTCCTTCTCCTCATCAAGACAATGACAGTGTTTATTTGGACTGTCTTGCTCTGGCGTCTTTACGCCTGTTTGGCATTTGGCGCCTGATTGGCGCTACATTGTCCGAAAGTCTGAACATCCACAATCGTTTATCAGGAGAATGGAAAAGGGTGGAAGAAATTCTTTCACTTTGAGCTTATGGCCTCCGTAACAAGGGGAGGTAATTTTAGTCAGCTACATCCAGTAGACGATAGGAAATCTAATAGTCCGAGAGACCAGTCTTCCTCCGCGGAGGATCATACTTGATACTTCCGTTGCTAACGAGCACTCTTCCTACATGTTGATGAGTTCTCTTGTTGCAAAATCTTCCCTATCCTTGCACGAAGGCAGGGAAAGAGCCTGGAAGTCTAAGGAGATTCTGAGTTGAAATTGGGAGGATTCCTGATTTCTAGCTCTTTAAATATCTCTTCGAACCTTCTGGGAAGTGGTTTTTTAAGCCCTCGTCGTATTCCAAAGACTCTGTCAGCAAACTTTTAAACTTTATCTTCTTTTGTAGATGAGAACGTAAATACGTTGCCTGGACAACGAATCCTTTATCTGAAAGCGTTGATCCAGGAATAAAAGGTTTTAGTTCTTTTGCCAAACATACCATGCTGGCAGGAACCCATTGCCTAGTCTTTCTAGAATTTGATTCCAGATTCCAAGCCCAAAATTTCACTCGTCCTTTTGGTTGTTTAGTACCAAGAGGAGCAGTTCAATCTTGTCAGAACACGGAATCTGAGGCCCAAATAGGATCCCATTGTAATTATAAGATCTCCTAGTCTTGTCGTATAGAGGTATTGTATAAGATCCCGAAGATCTTAATGCTCTGCTATCTCCAATTCCCTTTATAGAGACAGTATAGCCTTTTACTGCGTTCTTTGATAGCAGAAATATACAAAGGTGATTCTTCCCTCTGAAAGGGAAGAAAAAACCGCTATGTGGTTCACAGAGGTATCGGAAGAGGACAGTTTCCTCATTCCCTCTAGCACGATCTGCAGTAATCATATATCTTATTCATGACTACTGTCATTTACCTTGAAACATCCTCTCATTCATGTCCACTTCTGGTCAGTCTGCACGCAGACAGACTCAGAGTGGAGAGGTTGTTAAGGTCCATTTAAAATAGATGCTGAAAGAATATCAGACTGTCTTGGAAAAGACTTCCAAAACTTGCTGTGAGAAGAACGTGACCTCTGTGAATCCAACCTCTCTAAGTCTAAAATGAGGCATAACGTATTATCCTCTCTTTCTTTGACGCCCTTTGTCTACATTCTGTAAAGAGTTTATATTTTAGGGGAAAAAGAATTTTTATTTTCTTTCTATAAAAATAAAGATGGCGTAGATTGCTACCTCTCTCTTATATTCTTTCTTCCGTCCTAGTGCCTGGGCAACGATGAGAATGGAAAATTCTATCATCGTTATTCAGCAAAACAACAAATTATTATTATCCTATTCTCCTAATAAATGATCCAGGATTGAGGAGAATCATTCAAGATTCCTATCCTAGGACATCAGGCCGTAATGTACGGTTCAAATACTTGAAAAAGCCTCTCACCCAATACTGAGAGCTCTTACGAGTCTTTTCCAGTACCAAAACATTACAAGGTCTCCCTTGTTATATGTTTACATAGGAGTAGGATAATATAACATCCTGTTAATAACAATGAAAGAGGAGAAAGAGGAGCTGCATGGTCACGGGACTAGCCGAAACGTGTCAATAACAAGGGGGTTGCCAAGGTCTTTCTAAAACCTGCACCCAGTAACTTATAGTCCGTATATTTTCTATCACTTGTCTCATAAGGTGAGGAAAGCGAGAGACTTCTAAAGATATCAGTTCTCTTCATCATGTAAAGGGTCTATAAAGCGAGAACCCACTTATCCTGACACGTACTACGTTCGCCTGTGCGTCATCTAGAATAATTGTCAGTAGAGGGTTGATCTGGCAAAGAAAGTTTCTCCCAAAACAACTCTTGCCAGGAAAGAAGTCGCTCACGCGACCACTATATCACCTGACATGAGAAGTCTGTTCTTGTTAGAGACTTCCGCGATTTCAGTTAATCCTGACAAGGACCACGGCCGCCTGTGCGATAACTTGTGTCCCTGTCATGAAAAAAACTGATCTTGTGTCAGTTCTCAAAGAGGAAACTCTTGGAAAGTCTATCTCCAAATACTGAGAAATTGGAGATCCTGATGTCTTGCGCCTGGTTGGGGCCTCGCTCCTGGGAGGCGTCACGCTTCTGGCTGGCATCTCGCGCCTCGCAGCGTCCTCGCGCTTGCCTGGCGCCTCGCTCCTGGGAGGCGTCACGCTTTTGGCTGGCGTCCTCGCGCTTGCCTGGCGCCTCGCTCCTGGGAGGCGTCACGCTTTTGGCTGGCGTCCTCGCGCTTGCCTGGCGCCTCGCTCCTGGGAGGCGTCACGCTTCTGGCCCAGTACTTGCAACCGTGGTCAGGAAATCTCGATATCAAAATAAGAATCCTATAATTTTACAGTACTTCCATAGTTGGATTTTTCTTCTCAATTTTCCTCTAATTCGAGTATATTGGAAGGGGAATTATTCTTTCCTCGGTTAATTCTTCCGTATCCCCCCCCCCCCTTTTTTTCCTGAAGGAGAAATATTTTGGCTGGTGCTCTTGGCTTATTGCACCAGGCTGGCGCAACTTGCGCCAGGCTGGCGCCTCCTACTAATTATCTTTATGTTATGTGCTAGAACATCTGTGTCTTTATGGTACCCAACATCCTTTCATATGTTAATTCCGTTCTTATTATGAAAAACTATTATATACGTAGTATAATCCATTCAGGGAAACCATTTCCCACTAAAAGAATGTTTCCCATTCGACTCATACAACTTCTGCGTAATATCCGATTCTAAATACGGTTGTGTCGTTTCTCGAAAGACTTAACCATAGCGTAGTCTTGAAGTGAATCTCTATTACATCTCTCTTCTCACTAAGTATGTACTCTAATAAGACATGCTTTCGTAAGTATGAGTGCATTAAATAATATAATGTTCTGCTGCATTAGAATCCTTTAATCATGTTATCTACGGTAAACATCATTGAAAGGTTGTATCTTTCTTATTGAAAGCTTCCTAACAAAAGGCAGACAATATTTATTTTATGACAGCTTCAGTATTCCCCTCAATCCGAGGCTAAGACCACGATTGTAGGGAAGAGATACGGTTAGTTATCCTATTCCGCAGGAGAGAGAGCTGTAACCGACTGCTCACGACTGAGAACAACATGATACTGCCGCTGGTCTCTCTCTCAAAGTCTCAATTCAAAGCGAAAGCAGTCTTCGAAAGCCGACTGGCCTTCCCTTTCCAGAGTTGCCAGTTACTCCATTAAATAAAGGAATCTTTATCGAGCTTCAGGAAGTTTTATATAAGCATAATTAAGCGAACGAGACTTCGACAAGTCTAGAAACTAAATAGGTGTCGTCTAAACAATCCTTTTAAACAATTTCTTCCTAGGAAAGTCCTAGAAGGGTACTGGTAATTCATGGAAACCTCTTCTAACACGAAGAAAAATGTTTCTATCCTACTCTCAATTCACCAATAAAGATATGCTTCTCCGATCACTTCTCGAAGACACGAAAGCATCATATAACTCATACTCTAGCGTAATAGAATACTCAATAATACTGTTACATTAAGGTAAACCGTATTAATTTAGGAAATTTTGTAAGGATTTCACTTGACCATCATAGCATAAATTTCGGTATGTGAGTATGCCTTGCCATACCGTAGCCTAAGGCGATTTGTCCCTAACAAGCATGGGTAGGAGGCATAAGAAGCTTTTTAAAAGTCAATATATAATTATGCTTTTTATCACTCAACAAGATCCATATAATTCATTCGATTGACAATCTAAATCGTTCTAATCAGAATAGATCTATATCTCAAAAATGCACCGATGGGGAATCTTATGTTGAAATAACAATTTCATACCCCCATGGGATAGCGTTCTCGTCTAGTTGCGAAAAAATGTTCGAACAATGACTATCACAAATGTTATCGAATGATCTCTAATATTAGAAGGCGCTAAATCGTCGCCTGATTCGAAAGGTGGATCGATTAAAGTCATTCTCATTTTGAATAATTCTACCAGAAGGCATTATACGAGGATCTTCGTCAAATTCATTCATTTGAAGTTCTCCTATCCATCATGGAACAGTAGGCATAAAAAGGGAGAAACTGTTTTAGGATGCCTTTCCAATGGCTATCCCTGGCAGTCTGGGACGCTCTACAGAACCTGCCGAGGGGACGCCTGACCGGTGGGGATTCTCCTGAAAACCTCCTTACGGTTTTCGACATTCCTTCTCCTCTGGGCTTGTGAGCTTGGAAGAGGTCTAGACCTGAGAGCGAGACAGAGCCGATCAGACGCACCCTCCATTGTAATGGGGGAACACTATATTCACTTCTTACGTTCTAAGAGTTCGCATTTGAACTATATCCAAAGTCTACAATTTGCAAATATGATATTGTTGATTCTGCGGAGTAAGAAGGTGATGAGGATGCAACAACTACTAGTACTGTTACTACTATAATTGCTCGTTAACACAAGAGCTAATAAAGCTTCTAAAGGATAGTTACTTTTCTGACTTCCCCAACTAGGAAGAAAGATATACATTTCTCAATCAAATCTAACACTTATTTGTATTAATGAATAAATATAAGTAATTCTCTTTCATGAAAGGTATAAGTTTAATTTCAACTTTCGTGAAAGTGCAAGAGTGTCTACCGAAAACTTCGGTAGTTTACACAGTCACTAATCCCTTCGAAATTTTTCGAAGTTTAATATTATCAAAAAGGTTTAACAAACAGGCGTATATGCCCGAACCAAAGATCCATTACTTCCCTGTAAAAGTTAGCCCAGACGATCGATGGCCATGAAACACGAAAATCCATCAGAAGGAACTGCAAACGTTGTTTACATTCCAAGCGACAGAAAAAATATGAATTAGAAAACGGGTATGGTTCCTATTCCCGCCACCCACCGGCAGGGGGGTAGATCACCTGACCTACCTGCCGCGTGTGCCGCGAAATTCGAATTTCTGTCGGGGACGACGGAGTAATAGCTATGTATATATCTGACGGGTAAGTTGAATGTATAAAACTAGTATATTTAAGCGAAACTGAATTTGCTAAATATAAAAGGCTGACTTGGTATTGTCATAACAATACCTTAAATGTTTAAAAATAGGGAAACCGGCAACCCCTGAATAGTTGCAGGGAGAACCGATTAAATGTAATATGAATAATCGTACTCTCGGTTGTCCTCCGTAGGAGTAACTATGGTATGAGTATATAACTTGAACCATACAACCGCTTGATAGTAATATGACGTAAGGGCAAAAATAATATTACTATGATACAACAACGCTTGTTCACCTTTACCCGGCAGATATATATATCTGACTGGCAGATATATATATCTGACTGGTAAGTTTTATGAACAAACGTAGAGTATTTTAGACACTTGGACAGCTACCTCCCTACTACATTCTGCCTCGCCGAGGTAGGGAGAGCCATCACGAGGTAGTGTTTTGTCAATGAGAAATTATACGCTTGCGCAATAGAATGAACACTCATGGCATTATCACTACACTTCACTACACTATTAAATCTTTCCAATGCAAACATGATTCCAGGCTACGCAAAGATTTAAGAATCACAGATAGGGTATTACCCTCCAAAGACACTATTGTAGGGCCCGAAGGCATCACAGGTCTTTGGAGGGATAAATTCTACTGGACGGGTAACTTGTGTTACACGCCTGGAGGAAGACCTCCTTACACTATCACGTTCTAGTTTACGTACCTATGATTCATAAACCTTCCACGCAGAATCAGACATATTTTCACACTCGTTGCAGCGGTCATCAAACATACAAACATGTTTCCTACAATTCGCGCACACTGTATGAGGGTCTACCGAAGTTTTCGGTCAGTAGCCTAACCTTGCATTCTTCCACACAACATACTCTGGCCTAGTCGAACTAGATCCAGACATCGTAAGTTTAAGGAAAAATCAAGCCAAATCAAAACAATCCACAATTAGCGTATGCCTAACCACTGATCCAAATCAAATAACCAAAAATCAATCGGGATACTCAAGTAGCCAAAAGATTTCCAAAATCCAATGACGGAGGTGCTGAAAACACGTGTTGACTGCACCGGCGACAGAGAAAATCTGGCAGAAAATGGGAATGGTTCCTTACGCCCGTCTCCCAGTGGCGGGAATGGGTACTACCACCTGGCCAACCACTGCGTGTGCCGGGAGTTTTGAAATTCTGTCGGACTTCGGAGAATACAGCTATATATATATCTGGCAGGTAAGATTCATGAACAAATAAGACTACCAATAGATAATCCCTCTTAGCCTTAAACCGAGCTGCATAATCAGACAGAAGGCGAAAGTGTTCTCACTTCTTCCAAACCAAGTGAGTATAAGCATGAGCACATTACCCTGCAGCATCAGAAGTGAGTTACTTGTTTAGTTCCTTGTTTCCTCGCTAAAAACTCCCACTGGGTTGGTATCTCCACCTCTCTAAGGAGTCGCAGAGACGAGACACCGTAGATAAAAGGTAATAACTCAAGTTAGACTGAAAATCTATCAGCATGTCTGTCAGTCTCGAGTTCACTTCCCCACAGGAAAGAGAAAGAAAGTGAACCTCCTACTAGACGGTTAAAGGACCATTAAGCTCTCCGCGACTTTAAAAGACAAAACGACAAGCCAAGGCAGACATAAAGGGAGATTGTGTGTCCGAGGACGAGAAAAGTTACAAAATGCTCTCTAATTGGAGAAAGCGTTGGTTTTCTTCTCCAATATTTAGAGGGCACTGAAATACGCTAAGACAATTAAGATATATTCTCTATGTGGCTCTATCCTCAACAAAATGAGGATACACCAAGGCGTAGTGTGGCAACAAACACCGCCCAGCCCAAACAAGTTCCCTCCAATTCCATTCAAACTCTCCTTCCGCCAGCGGGCGACGGGAGGAGACAGCTGCCGACAGGAGGTAAACAAAAGAGCTTGAAAGATTGCTCTTTCTCCGCAACCCTTGGCGACTAAAAGTGACACTTGTCGATAAGAGGTGATTGGACGTATTAAATGTCGACTAAAATGGTCTGTCGTATGCCGATTGGACGTATGGTACGTTGATGAAAAAAAGTATTTTTAAAGATTCCCGGAAAAATAGTTATAGGCGTACTAGGCAAAAACTTTTGAATCATGCGCCTTGGGGGATGCCGGGAGTTTACGGATCAAGCTGTTGTTTTGTTTACAAGCGTGACCAAGGTGTGCATGCGCAAAATGCCTCCTCCTCACATCAGCCAGCATCAACGACACGTCGTCCGAGAGCGATCTTTTGCCGCAATCGTGTTTTGCCGAACTTTTGCGAGTTTGAGTATTTGTGGTGGTACAAGACGTACGTAGAGATGTCTCAACGTTGTATTAGGTGCGAAAGGTGCGTTTTACCCCTCGGGAGGGATCGTGTGAGACGTATTTTGGACTTGGATGCTGGCGAGGGACCAAGGACCCAAGATGACCTCGCGCCTCAACGCCATTCCGTGAGGCCTCGTGTGGACGAGTGTTCAAGGACTACAACATGTGTCTCGTGTGCCTTTAGTAACCCCTAGGAAGCATCGGGGTGTCCTTAGGGGCATTCGTAGGCATTTGGGAGGCCTCGAACCAAAGGACATTGACAATTACTTATTAGAGCTCGATCGGCAGCATCTCGCAAGTCCTCATTTTGATGGCGGTTGGTCATCTAGTGACGAGGATATCACTCCCGATGGTAGTGATGATGAATATTTGCCCCCAATGTCCGTTCGAGGGTCACATCCCGAAAGTGAGCTCGAATTTAGTGGTTTTAGTGTGTATGAGGGGGAATCTGAGGAGGAGGAGGAGGAGCAGATAACGTCGTCTAGTTTTGTCGCCGATGACGACATAGAAAGCGAGGGCCTAAGTGAGGGAGATGGGCCAGTGGGGGGGTTTCGAGTGCAAAACCGTGTGCGCGCACATGGGTATGTAGAAGGTCGAAGCGTTGTGCCAGCCAAGGTGAAAAGTCGGGCGTCCGAGAGCGACGAGGGGTGGTCGGTCGGAGGACCCCACCCCACCTAACATGCACCCATTCACGGCAGCACCTGGGCTCACCATACCTGTTCCTCTCACTGCTCTGGGGTTCATTCAGCTGTTCCTTACGTGGGAATTGCTGGAATACCTGGTAGCAGAGACGGCGGACTACGCTCGGTACTGTCGTGACAAACTACGGACGACATTGTCGTATGGCTGGCGGGGCTGCAACCTCACCGACATGGCGCATTTTTTGGGGCTCCACATTTTTTTTGGTATGATGCCTGCTGCCGACGTCAGGCAATATTGGAGGCGGAATTTTTTTTTTAAGTACGCCCAATGTGCCTGGCATTATGCCCCGTGATAGTTTCCTGGCGTTGGACAGTATTTCAACGCCTTCAACCGAAGGGCCATACCCTGGAATAACCCCAATCACCTCATCTTAGTCTGCTCAGTGTTGGAGTACATTCGTGAACGGTGCAAAATTCTCGTGGTTCCTGGCAAGAACCTTTCTTTGGATGAGGGGATGATGCCTTACAAAGGACGTCTTAGCATTAAAGTGTATAACCCCAAGAAGCCGAAGAAATATGGAGTGAAACTTTTTTTTCTTTTTTTTTTATTACAGAGTCCAACACTGGATACGTCATGGACTTCTCGGTGTATTCCGGGGTCTTCTCCACGCTGCGTGACACTGTGTTCAGTCTTGTGGATCGTTTCCATAACCAGGGATACCACCTGTTTATGGATAATTATTATAACTGTATCCCTGGGCCAGGAGCTGTATGAAGCAGGTGTGCACGTCAGTGGTACCCTTCGGTTGGTGCGTGGGGCCCCGAATGTCCTCAAGAGGTTCGCTAGCCAGCCGCAATATCTGACAAGAGAGACAGATTGGCGGCGGAAGGGAGCTGTCTTCGTCATCTGTGGGAAAGGGGTCCGACTCGTCCCCATGATTACGACGAGTCATGAACCCATGAGGAGATTGTCCTGCGGAAGAAGACACGTCGGCAGGGCAGAGTTATGTATGAGGAGTTTCGTGTCGAGCCGCCTACCGGCATTGGGCACTACAATAGGCACATGGGAGGAATTGATCTCTTTGATCAACTCATCCAGTATTATCCCTTCGCCAGGAGAACCAGGCTACTGTTTATGCATACGATATATCATCGTGAACACTAGGCTAGCCGTAGTTAATTTATTAGATTCTCTACATACTGAATTATCGTAAGTCAATATGCATTGAACAGAGAATTAGTTGATATTAACCATTACCATATCGTATAAGTAGAGGAAAACCTTTAAGACGAAGGAGTAGTATTCAACCCTTCAGAACCCGACAGACCCGAAACCTGATCTGAACGACCAACCATGGCCTAAAAAGTAAAAAGCTTCTGATGCAAGGAACTCGAAGCAGGAAACCCCAAAGAGGCTCTAAGGACACTGTCCCTCTATAAACTACTACTTATAATAGAAAACCGACCGAAAGAAGCCTGCACTGCCCTTCCTAAACACTATGTAGCCTATTATCCCTACTCGTCTGTATCTGACCTAAATTTTCATCATCCTGAGAACTTACACATCAAGGGAAGGGGAAATCTGCTGCCAACCCTGCCTGCTCAGCGCCAGGGGGGCCGGCAGAACCTACCCACTCGGAGGCTTGCGGTTCTCCATTACTCCCAGGCACCTGTTAGGGCTGGTTCTGGAACAAGCAGGGGGGCTGAAAAGGAACAATTAGAATCCACTATACTACTACTACCACTATCTCTATTTTGGTTAAATTATTCGTCAGGCTAGAAATAGGCTAATCATACTAGATGATAACCTGTCCACTAATTTCTTGAATAGCTAACTCTAATGTTTCCTTGTCTCCTGACCAAGACAATCATCTCTGACTGGTATTGCACTGAACCTTCCTACACGAAAAAACGAAAAGAACGTCGATCATGTGTGAGGGTACTCATCATACGCTTGAAGGGCATGCAGAGCCGATGAGCACCAACATGTCCAGCAGTAGAAGGCTCGATCGTCAAACTGTAGATGAAGTAGAAGCAGAGGCGTTTGCAGACGGTGACGACGTTTATTTTCTAAATTATCCATAGCGAATGCAAAGTACCTATCCAAAGTCAAACGGGAGAAAAAAGTTAATCACAGTCCAAGGTCGTAATCTGTATCCAAAATACGAAAACTCTTTGAGTGGGGTCGGGCTAAATGACCAAAAGTTCGCCTGATGTGGGACTAATCCGCACAGCATGGCGAACAAGAAACAATTGAGGAGACACGCCTCTGGTGGCCGGTATTTGCGGCAGCGTTGCCAACGGTAACACAGGTAACTCATTTGACTAGATTTTACCTGCAGCGTTTATAACACTGACAGTTAAAATTACCCACTTAGTGGGTAAATATGTGGGGATATAGTTCGGGCTGGTCAGTGACCAGGGCTAATTCAGGTGTTCAGGGAGTGTATTGAATACAATAAGTAATTACTTACAAGGGTTCTAATAGGCAGATTTGCTTAAAAAATATAAAAAAACCTTGTGGAACACACTCAAGTGAACTACAAGGATGTTTAACCTAACCTAACCTAAGCCACCTAGGACTTAACAGGGATGTTTAACCTAACCTAACCTAACCTAAGCCACCTAGGACTTAACAGGGATGTTTAACCTAACCTAACCTAAGCCACCTAGGACTTAACAGGCCATGAGGGAAATTGGCCACCCACCCCACCCCCAAAAACCTTAGGCACTAAGTAAATATTGAACAGGGTTGTGAGCTAACCTAACCTGCTGTGTCAACTCCTTGCTTTGCCGAGGGGGATTGTCCCCCCAAAGGGATTGTCCCCCCAAAGTCCAAAATTCCCCAACTAAAAACCTAGAATACTGTAATTTTAAAATAAATATGGTTGCAACCAAAGCAAATGAGTCTAACCATAAAAATCCATCATAAATTGTTCATTTTCTAAGGTTCGCCACCTCAAAATCTACCTAGGTATTAACACCAAGGTGCCCTAGAATCTCAGCTGGAGAGATGAGTGTAACTGAAAATGAGTAGTAGCCTAATTTCTGATGGTTTTGAAAGTCTGACTCATTCAAGATACATCAAAGACCATTGAAAATCATAACATTCACACCAATCAAAGATGTCTATAATAAAAAATGATATTGTTAGTATACAATAAAGTTTTGTACATACTTACCTGGCAGATATATACTTAGCTTACGTCTCTGACGTCACGACAGAATTCAAAACTCGCGGCACACGCGACAGGTAGGTCAGGTGATCTACCTTACCCGCCGCTGGGTCGCGGGTGTAAGAACCAAACCCACTTTCTTGTCAGATTTTCTCTCTACCACCTGTCTCCTGAGGGGAGGCTGGGTGGGCCATCAATCGTATATATCTGCCAGGTAAGTAATATATACAAAACTTTATTTTATACTAACAATATAATTTTTGTACATGAACTTTCCTGTCAGATATATACTTAGCTGATTGACACCCTTGGTGGAGGGAAAGAGACACTCAAGTACAAAGAAAGGGGAAACAACACATGTTATAGGATATAAAAAACCTTGGTTCTTACCTGTTTTAGGCAGAAGACTTCATAGTTACTGTCTATTAGTCTGCGTTGCCTGAAGAGCTACAGCGAGGGCGTGACCTACAGCTGAAAAGACTCTTTGGGTCTACCAATGGGAACTGTATCCGCTTACTTTGTAGAATCCAGTTAGGATCTTGTCAAAGGGAATTGAATTGAATTTATAAAATTTGTGGCCATTTGCCACGCGCCGGAGCCAAAGGCCATTCAGCGCATATATATCAACGGGATATATTTACTAATAGAAGATACACTTATATAATTAAATCAAATGATTAAAACCAAATTCAAATTAAAATACTCAATTAAATATCATAAAACAAATGGATTTCCTTAAGAAATTTAAAAATCTCCTCTGTGGGAGCACCCTCTCCTAAAATATCTGACAAAGGTTTGTTGGTGAAACCAAACCGACGTCTATGATTAAAATAAAGAGGACAGTCAACAAATATATGCCTCACTGTAATGCCAACATTACAATTGGAGCATTGAGGAACCTGCCTCTCTGCTCCACTAGTTAAAAGATACCGGTGAGTTAAAAAAGTATGCCCTATACGCAGGCGTGTTAAAACTATACTAGATCTTCTATCCATCCCAACAGAAGGGGACCAGGGATGAACAGAAGGTCTGATCAATTTCAGCTTTAAATTACTATTCAAGTTGGACCAGTGATTCTGCCACTTAGTCCTACAAAATGATTTAATAAAAAGTTTAAAATCTTCACAGGGAATCCCACAGAGTGGAAGCCAGGGAGGAAGCTGCCTGCTTAGCGGCTGTATCAGCCAGCTCATTACCACGAATTCCCACATGCGAGGGAACCCAACAAAACTTCACACTGATGTGTTTTCGAGAATGCAGGAGGACCGGGCAGCCAATCCTGCACCTCTTGAATGAGTTGATTAGATGGCATCAACTTCTGTAGTGCAGATAGAGAACTCTGGGAATCACAATAAATAATATATGAGTCCCCAGTGCTACCTGTACTAAAAATAAATTTTAAAACACTAAAAATAGCATAAATCTCAGCATTAAAAATTGAAAAGTTAATAGGGAGGCTTTTTTAGATTGTTCTCTCACCGATGATGACAGAACATCCAACTCCATTTGCTGATTTTGACCCATCTGTATATACAGCAATCGAGTTACTATGCCTCAGAAACATGGGCCAAGAAGCTACTTTTAAGCTGAACACTTGAGCTGATCTTTTTTGTTGTCTCTAATTTGGCAAATATCTAAAGGAGGCCTACACCATGGAGGGAATTTAGAAAATGTTGTTTCCATAACCAGTGGAGGAATAAGGCCTACCTCTCTCGCACTGATGTTTAATCTAACTTCAAGGGGCTTAGGTAATGTAGGTTTAGTTGGTGCTCTGTCAACAGGATGTTTTATATACTTAAAATTTGGATTAGACTGAGAGGTTAGTGCTCGTGACAAATATCGGAGACCCTGTTCCTCCCTCCGAATGAAGAGAGGAGGAAAAGCAGAATCTACATAAAGGCTCTCCAACAGGAGAAGTTTTAAAAGCACCTGTACAAATACGCAATGCCATATTGTGTACTACATCCAGCTTGCCTAACAAGGTCTTACATGCCGAGCCATAAATCTGAGATCCATAATCAATCTTACTCAAGCATAGGGCCTGATAAATTCTTAATAAAGTAGTACGGTCAGCTCCAAAAATTCAGGTTACTAACAACTTTAAGAATATTGCACCGTTGTTTAACATTAACTGCAGTCTCATTTATATGTTCAGCAAAGTCAATTTTTTGTCAAAAATAATTCCTAAATATTTGACTTCATCTTCATACAACAAAATAGAACCTTCTAAAAATAAGGTTGGAATCTCTTCCCTTCTACGTGTTCTACAAAAACGTATAGCTTTAGTTTTCTCAGCAGAAAATTTGCAAACCTTTACTATTAGCCCAGGTAGTAGCAGCATTAATTGCAATCTGAATTTTAGTACAAGCTTCAACTGCAGTAGCTCTACTACACAAATAACAATATCATCCGCGAATGCTTGACCAGTTACTCCAACAGGGAGATGTTCAAGTAAACCGTTAATGGCAATATTAAAAAAGGTTGGACTAAGCACACTCCCCTGTGGAATGCCTTCTTCCTGAAGATACTCTGATGAGAAGGTAGACCCAATTCTAACTTTAATTAAGGTACGGGTCAGACAGGAAGTCTTTGGCAAAATTAAACATATTGCACCATACGCCATTCAACAGCTGCATTAAAATACCTGCCCTCCAGGTAGTATCAAACGCTTTTTCCAGATCAAAGAACACTGCAATGGTTTGATTTTGGACAGCAAAAGCATTCTGAATCTCACGTGTGAGACATAATAAGGGATCCAAAGTACTACGATTCTTGCGGAAGCCAAATTGCCTCTTCGACAACAGGCTCTTTGTTTCTAATAACCATATCAGACGAAAATTCACCATTCGTTCGTAAATCTTGAAGACACAGCTGGTAAGAGCAATAGGCCTATAACTTTTGGGATGACTAGGGTCCTTTCCGGGTTTTAAAAAAGGAACTATGACAGAGTTTTTCCACAACTTGTATGAAGTCCTGAACACCAGAATTCATTTTAAAACATCGACAAAGAATGTTTTTGACTCAGAGGTATATGAGAATCATGGCATAAATAATATCATCTTCTCCAGGTGATGTTGGAGACAAAAGATAAGGCATATTCGAATTCGACAATACTAAATGGAAAGTTATATGCCTCAGAGTTAGAACCAATAGGCGGATTAACTATAGTCATGTTTCTAATATTGCGAAATTCAGGGGAGTAGTGACTGGGGCTTGAAATGCTGGAAAAGTGCCGAGCAAAAGCCTCTGCCACCTCTCTTGCATCCGATTATAACTACCAAGTTGATTTTCAAAATCGGTAAAGGGGAAGGGGAAAATTTCCCTAGTAATTTACGGATTCTATCCCAAAACCAGTGAAAGTGGCGAGTTATACTTTAATTCTGATATGTACTTGATGAAGGATTCCCTCCTTGCTTCTTTAAAGACTTGCTTTTGTTTGGCGAGGTTTCTCTTGTATATTATTCTATTAACTAAGACAGGACGCCTTCGATATCGCTTGTAACTGGCTCTTGCAATTTTCCTACTCAAGGCACATTTACTATTCCACCAAGGTACCAGTGGACGACGGGGTGTTTCCTGATGTTTTAGGAATTGACATCATTGCCCCTCCAATCATTATACTAGCAAGATATTCGTAGGCAGCTGAGGGGCAAGGAAATTCATTGGCCTTACGATTGACTTGGGTAGATTTTTCATACAGCTGCCAATCTGCCTCCTTTATCTTCCACTTGGGTAAAGATGGGGAGGGTATATTTTGTACATACTTAAGATGGATGGGATAGTGTCGCTTCCATAGAGATTTTGCATCCACTGACCACTTATAATCTAATCGTAATGACGACGAACATATTGTAAGATCAATGCTGAACTAGAGTTATGGGCTACATCAAACCTTCTAGGAGAACCGTTGTTCATTAAAACTACATCATTGCAATCTATTAATCTTTCAATTATAAGTCCACGGTGATCACACCTACCTTCCCCCACAAAGTATGTTTTGCATTCAAAATCCCCCATCAGAATGAAAGGCTGAGGTAGTTGGTCTAAAAGTGATTGCAAATCTTCAACCTCTAATTGTCTTGGATTGCCAGCTCTGTCCACCAATCGAGTTTCTAGGCCAGGTTCTAGATAAAGAGAGCACAGAGTGACCCATTTATTGATGAAAATCTGTGTTGCACAAGCTTGCAGTATGGAGTCTAATTTGATAACTTTTTGTGGTAATGACTTGGCCGCAATAATACATGTACCACCATGAGAACGTTCACCTACAGGTGGTGGAGATCTGTGAAAAATAAAGTTCTGTCACAGTTAGGAGAAACATTACCAAGTTTAGTCTCTTGCAAACAACGGGCAGCTAAATTATGCTCCTTGAAAAGGACCCGGACCTGTTCTCTGTTTGAATGGAAACCTCGTATGTTCCACTGACATAGAGCCATTATTTAGTAATAGATTTTTTTTTTTTTTTTACTTTTTGGACTTGGATTGGGCTGGTCTGGAAAGACTTGGTCTTGGTCTTTGTTTCATAGAAGAACTTGGCAGATCCTCAAGAGACCTGCTATTTCCTCTCTTGGGAACCCTACTATGGTGTGGGGATATAGGTGGAGATGATGAAGGAGTGCGGGGTCTCTTATTTCTAAGAGGCACCGTCTCTGCAGCGTGCACCTGAGCCTTATGAGGTGCACTGATCAAGGTGTCATTCTGGGACATACCCAGATCAGGCAGTGAAGCTGCCTGTGAGGCTTCTACATCAGAAGCCCGAGAGACCTCCCAGAAGCCCAGAGGAGGCCCATCGGGAGGGGTACAAAGGGCCTTCTTGGGTGAAGGCGGAGATGCTGAATGTACTTCGAGCTCAGAAGGGATAGCTGAAGCTTTGGCTTTGAAGTTGGCATCCTAGTTTGATCATTTTTTATTCGATTTTCCAATTTTCACTACATCACTATATTGAGGTCTTGGGAACAAAAGTCTTTTTGCCAGGCCAATACTTAGATGTTCAGCATGAGCTTCTCTATGGCTGCCACTTCGTTTTTAAATGACTCACATTCCTTATGCCTTGCATTATGATTTCCCTTACAATTTATACATAATATTGGAATTAGAACATTCGCCTTCAATGCCTTTTTGTAAAAGAGCAAGGCAGCAACATAATGGTTTCGAGTAACACCCTTGTGACGAAGATGGCCATATCCAAAAGAAAACATATGAAGCCATTGGGAGTGGTCTATGCTTAAAAGGTCTAACATGAAATCTCTCCTTGTCAACATATACATAATCAGGAACTTCATCATTAGTGAAAATGAAAATAATCATTCTTGACCTTGGAACCTTGAAAATCTTCCACACTTTATCATCACACATTGTCCAGCAATTCCTCGTCAGACAGTTCATATAGGTCTTGACTAAAAAACCACTCCCTTAGCATAACTAAAAACTATAGTGTGTTTGACCTCTTTTCATATTAGTATTTTTCAGTTTAGAGATCATGTGGCCTTGTCTATAAGACTTTGCATGGACCAAAAAACTGTTCTTTCCAAATCTAGTAATATCTGAGTTGGTCATTGCTCTACCAATGTCTTAAATGTTTCCTGAAGTGGAAAAGATTACAAAAGTCTGATTTTGTTGAAACAATCAGCCACCTGCGAGGTAGAGGTCCGCCTCACCTTACGTTTCCCATCTGAAGTTCCTGACTGACTCTAGCTGGATAAAAGGAATCTACTTCAATATTCTGGGGTCATTTTATGTATTAATACACACTTTAATTTTCCTTATGTGAACACTTGAAAGCATTCATGGCATTCTTATGAGTAGTAAACTCAATCCAAACCCTCCAATATGCAAAATCTTCAGTTTCACAATACTTAATAACTTTAATTTCACCATATCTTCCAAACATTTGTTCCATAAATGGCAACACAATTTAAATCTGAGGAGAGAGAATCAACATAAAGGATTCTCTCACCACTACTAGAACTTTTCCATAGCCACATCCAAGGTCTTGCCATGGGTCGTCTTCTGTACAATTGAATTTTCTATAGGATTGTCCTTGTCCGTGCCAGAGGTCGAAGAGGAGGGTAGTTGTCAGGAGGTCGCATTGTCCGGGGGAGTTTATCATAGGGTCGTTATTCATTAATCCTTAAGCAGAAATTTGAAAAACCTACTGCAAATCAGGCAGAAAACCAGGCCCCCCCGCATCAACCCCTCTCTCACCAAAGACACTCAGCAGAGACTGACTCCCATATGTCCACTCCCTACCCTACCCCGAAGGGATAGCTCTACCATAACATGAGTGGCTCAAGTGTAAGCAAAACCCGCTTGATAGGACTGAGGGCATAACTAGTATGCAATCATCCCCATTCATGTTACAATAGAGGGCACACGGAAATAAGAATGCCGAGAGTCCTACGTATAGCTATACTCCCCCGGATTCCGCAGCAAGTCCCCCCATAGGTAGTTCCCGCCCCGATGGATAATTGCTATGAAATCATATCAACATCCTCAGGGTCCAAACATACTCGAGAGGCGGACCAAACCTCTACAGTCTCTGCCATTTGGATCAAGAAAGAGCCAATGCGCAAGAGCCCAGCCCCTGCCCAACCCATAAGAAGGTTTTAATGAAGAAGGGGGGGACAGCTAGGTTGAGCAACTGAGTTAAAGATAGTAGAAGAGAGGAAACAAATTTAAGTAAGAGGAAAATTGAGACTTTTGGATTCGAACTGGGAGATATTTCTCCCAGTTTGAAAGCCCTCTTGCCCGCTATGCATTTTCAGCAGTCAGCTGAAAATGCATAACTTCGTCAAGGCAGTCTCAAATCAAGAGGGTCTTGTCAAAGGGGATCTGCCCACTTATATGACAGAACCTGTCCACTACAATTGCAAGGAGCTCAAGCACAACTCAGATCACCTAACCAAAGTACAAATTGTTAGTAATACGACTTGAAAGGGATGCCTACCTGCGTCCTCTTCCATACAACCATAAAAACACAAGCCAAAAACCAAAGGGGAAAAATTTAAAAAGGATATGCTTCATCTTCCTGCCCCAGCACTGAATCCGCTGATACGTATGGGCCTAACCCAAAGCACTTCTCATACGTAATTTTCACGTCTCTCAGGTAGTGGTTGGCGAAGACCGAGTCGCATCTCCAAAAAGTCGCTTTCATGAGATTCTGCAGCGACATATTCTTCTTGAAAGCCAACGACGTGGCGATGGCGCTCACTTCATGCGCCTTGACTTTCAGGAGCTTATAATGGTCTTGATCGCATGCTACATGAGCTTCCTTTATTAAGTTCCTAATAAAGAATGCCAGAGCATTTTTCGACAAAGGCCTACTGGGATCTCTTACAGAACACCAGAGGTTGTCCATATTGCCCTTAAGTTTTTTCTTTCTCTGGAGATACAACTTAAGGCTTCTTACAGGGCAAAGAGTCCTCTCTGTTTCTACTCCAACGAGGGAGGATAAGCCTTTTACCTCAAAACTCCTGGGCCAAGGAGTGGAGGGGTTTTCGTTCTTGGCAAAGAAAGAAGGAAGAAAGGAACAAATCACGGAGTCTCCTTTGAATCCTACACTTCCTTCTAAGGCTTGCAACTCACTTACTCTCTTAGCCGAAGCCAAACCCATGAGAAACAGGGACTTCAGTGTTAGGTCTCTAAATGAGGCTGATTGAGGTGGTTCAAATCTCGAAGACCTCAGGAAAAGCAAGACTACATCGATGTTCCAGCTTGGTGTCAAATTAGAGACTTTCTTAGTTGTCTCGAAAGATCTTATCAGGTCATGGAGATCTTTATCTTCTGAGATGTTCAATCCCCTGTGCCTGAACACTGAGGCTAGCATGCTCCTATAACCCTTTATGGTTGAGACCGCCAGACTGCATTTTTTCCTCAGGAAAAAGAGGAAGTCTGCTATTTGGGTCACAGAGGTACTGGAGGAGGAAAGCTTCTGATTCCTGCACCAACGTCGAAAGACATCCCACTTCGACTCGTAGACCCTGATGGTAGAAGGTCTTCTTGCAGTGGCAATAGCCCTTGCAGTCTTTGCCGAAAAACCCTTCGCTCTAACAAGACTCTTGACAGTCTGAATCCAGTCAGACCGAGAGCGGGGAGGTTCTTGTGATACCTGTCGAAGTGGGGCTGTTTGAGCAAATCGATCCTTAGTGGCAGGGATCTTGGAATGTCTACTAACCATTCCAGTACCTCTGTGAACCAGTCTTGGGCGGGCCAGAACGGAGCTATCAATGTCATTCTTGCTCCTTCCGATGCTGCAAATTTTCTTAGTGTCTCTCCCAGAATCTTGAAAGGAGGGAATGCATAAAGGTCTAGATGCTTCCAGTCCAGCAGAAAAGCATCTATCGCTACTGCTCTCGGGTCTGATATCGGGGAGCAGTAAAGGTCTATCCTCGCGTTCTTGGAGGTCGCGAATAGATCCAAATGAGGTCTGCCCCACGTCTGAGGGAAGGACTTGGTTTTTCCTGCTCAGAAGGTCGGCTCTGACATTCCTTTCTCCCTGCACGAATTTGGTGAGGAGTCTTATCCTCCTTTCCTCCGACCACAGAAGAAGCTTCCTTGCTGTCCCCCCCTGCTTCCTGATGTAAGCCAGGGCTGTGGTGTTGTCCGAGTTGATCTGAACCGCTGCATCCCGGACGAGGGACTCGAAAGCTTTTAGGGCTAACCAAAACGCCATCAACTCCTCCTTGTTGATGTGCCAGGACACCTGTTCCCCCTCCCAAGTGCCTGACACTTCCCTTGAACCGAGCGTCGCTCCCCAACCACTCCCTTGCTGTGCATACATCTTTCTCTAGAAAGGTTGCGACCTTCTCTGAACATCGAGTTATCCCTTCTGGAGAGGGATACGCCCGAAAAACCGGAAAAACCATCCGAATCCCCAGATAAATCCGATCTTGGCTGGGGATTAACTGAGATTTTTCGAAGTTCACTAATAGTCCCAGAGAACTTGCCAGGGTCAACGTCTTGTGAAGGTCCTCCAGACATCTTTCTTTCGATTTGGCTCTAATAAGCCAGTCGTCCAAGTAGAGGGAAACCCTCACTCCCTCCAAATGTAGCCATTGTGCTACATTTTTCATGAGCCCCGTAAAAACTTGGGGGCCTGTCGAGAGGCCGAAGCACAAGGCCCTGAGTTGGAAAACTTTTCCTTTCCACATGAACCTTAGGAATTTCCGTGAAGAAGGACGGATCGGCACGTGGAAGTAAGCGTCCTGAAGATCTAGGGACACCATCCAGTCATCCGGGCGAAGAGCTGCTAAAACTGAAGATGTCGTCTCCATGGCGAACTTTCTCTTCTTCACGAAGGCGTTCAGGGCGCTTACATCCAGAACCGGAGGAGGAACGGGAGGGAGGGCCTCCTCGAAAGGGCTCCTGCCTTGCGGGTGTCTCCTTCTTGGGTTTCGCTTGGAAGGATGTACGAGGCATCCTAGTTGATTGGGCTAACATATCCTGCATGGCCTTTGCTGAGAGGGCACTCGAGATGTCTTGTATAATTTTCTTAGGGAACAGCTGAGGCGAGAGCTGTGCATACAACAGAGAGGCTCTCTGCGCGTGAGAAACCGCTTTAGTTAGAAAAGAGCAGTACACTGCCCTCTTCTTGATAACTCCCGCTCCTAAAAGAGAAGCTACCTCGCCAGAACAGTCTCTCACTGCTTTGTCCATACAAGACAGGACACAATGCAGATCCTCAGGTGAAAGGGACTCCTGGGATTGAGTCTTCTTTGCTAAAACTCCCAGGGACCAGTCTAAGAAGTTAAATACTTCAAGGACCCGGAACATTCCCTTCAGAAGGTGGTCCAACTCACTCATTCCCCACGTCGTCTTTGCTGAAAGAAGAGCCGAGCGATGAGCGGAATCCACCAACGAAGAGAAGTCCGAGTCCGCGGATGAGGGAAGAACCAGGCCCAAAGGCTCCCCTGACTCGTACCAAAAGCCCATCTTTCCCGTCAGCTTGGAAGGCGGGAAAGAAAAAACGGTCTTTCCTTTCTCTTCCTTGGAGACCAACCAATCGCCAAAACCTTTAAGGGCCTTCTTCATCGAGATGGTGGGCTTCATTTTGACGTACGAAGAAGTTTTCGTTGTCTTCGACGTCGAAAACAAAGGAGGAGGAGGAGGAGCAACAGCAGAAAGGGCATCTCCAAATTCTTGTAACAGGAGGTCCGTAAGCCTCTTGTATGAAGAGACCAAAGAATCCTTGGCCAACTCTTCATCCGTTGCCTCTAGATCCTCTTCAGAAGAAGGGCGCTTATCCTTCGAAGAGCGGCTGCCTGGCGGAGAGCTCTTTCAAGGAAAGCGCCTACTAGGAGAGCGCCTACTAGAAGAGGCGCGCTTGTCATGCCCTAAAGCCTTGCCCAGAGGGGAGCGCCTGCCAGGAGAGGAGCGCCTGCCAGGCTCTTGGCGCCTGCCACGGGGAGAGAGGCTCTCAGGCGAAGAGCGCCTACCAGACAGGTAGCGCCTACTAGGCTCTGTGCGCCTGTCCAGAGGAGAGCGGCTACCTGGGGAAGGGCGCCTGCTCGGCGATCGGTGCCTACTAGGTTCTTGGCGCCTACTAGCTTCTCGGCGTCTGCCAAGAGGAGAGAGGGTCTCTGGCGAAGAGCGAACGTTAGGTGAAAAGCGCCTACCAGGCTCCAAGCGCCTGTCCAAGGGAGAGCGGCTGCCTGGAGAAGAGCGCTTGCTTGGAGAGGGGCGCCTATCAAACTCCTGGTGTCTACTAGGCTCCTGGCTCCTTCCAGGCTCTTGACGCCTGCCAGGAGGAGAACGGATCCTTGGCGAAGAGGGCCTGCTTGAAGAGTCTGTCCTGTTCCAGGTGTCTGACTCTGGACGAGCGCCTATCAGGAGAAGAGCGCCTATCAGGAGAAGAGCGCCTGCTCGACGCGAGAAGCTTCCCAGGCTCTTGGCGCCTGCTCAGGGGCGAAGAGTGCCTACTCGGAGAGTAGTTCCTATCTGGCTCTTGATCGAACGGAGAGCGGCTGCGAGGCTCTTGGTACCTTCCTGCAGGAGGCAAGATATCCACGCGGTCTCTCTTAGACTTCTTCACCGGGAGCGAGACGTCCTTCCGACGGTGAGAACTCCCTGCCAAGGAGTCCGCCAGAGCTGAAATCTGCACCTGCAGACCTGTTAAGATACGCGCCGGAGATCTCTCGAAAGCCTCTCCTGGGGACGAGGCTCGAGGGTGAAAAGGAGAAGAGGGCTCTTGCGATCTCCTGGATCTCTTGATTTCTACCTCAGGCTCTTCCGAGAAGTATTCAGGGCTGGAGGGAAGGGCGCAGGGAGCCTTCCAGGCTCTCTTGAGAGGGCGCGAGGCTTCCGAGGCGCTCCATCCGCACTTAGGAGAGGGCGAAGACGACGAAGAGAAGCACTGGCTCAACACTTCTTTCTTGGCTCGATCCAAGGCAGCCTGGGAACATACAACAGGATCTGCCGAGGGGACGCCTGACCGGTGGGGGTTCTCCCTAACCTTCCTGCGGCTGTTGACTTTCCTCCTCCACTGGGTCTGGGAGTCTGGAAGAGGTCTAGGCTTGGAAGCGTTAGTGAGCCGGTCAGACGCACCCTCCACTGCACTAGGGGCACTGCACAATTCACTGGCACTATCACTCGTTACCTTTCTAATGTAGCTATTTTGCTCTCCATGCTACGAATCGTGGCCCTCATGGAGGCCACCTCCGAAGGCGTATCTTCAGGTTCGATGCCGGGAGCAGGGGCTGAAACAGGAGAAGGTACTAACTCTACAACAGGGTTCTCTACTTCAAGTTCGCTAATGCGAGATCTACTGGAGCTTCTTGAAGAAGCCTTACGGACCCTATCTTTCTCTGACTTCCTTAAATAGGAAGAAAGAGACTTCCATCCATCTTCATCCAATCTTTCACACTCCTTACACGGGTTATTGAAAGAACATTCATTACCTCTACAACCCATACATACATTGTGAGGATCTACCGATGCTTTAGGTAGCCTCACCTTACATTCACTCACAGACCACACTCTAAACGTGGTAGATTTTTTAACATCAGAATCAGCCATCACAAGAAAAATCCAGAGAAAATCCAAAAAACCAGTCCACAATCGCATATGCCAAGCCAACGGAAAAAGGTACTTCACCAAAAAAGTCAATCCAAAGAATCAAGGCAACGAGAAACAAATCCAACTATCGTGAGGACCTAACAACAGGTGTTGTCAGGCCGGGCGACAGAGAAAATCTGACAAGAAAGTGGGTTTGGTTCTTACACCCACCACCCAGCGGCAGGTAAGGTAGATCACCTGACCTACCTGTCGCGTGTGCCGCGAGTTTTGAATTCTGTCGTGATGTCAGAGACGTAAGCTAAGTATATATCTGACAGGAAAGTTCATGTACAAAAATGGTAGATCTAAGCCCTTATACCGCGGCGAACTAGACTATGCCAGTTGACGTTTTTCTATACAGTTTTACCTCCTGAACAAGAATTTAAAGTAATATTTTTTGGCCGGCTGTGATTAACCTGTAATTTACCTTTGAACTATATCGTGCGGTAAGGGGGAGCGATGGGAATGCGGGGTTCTGGGTGGGGTAAAGCACTTGGGGGAAGGTTTTGCCACGTTATTGTGTTATTTCCTCTTATTTATGACATTTGAAACATGAAATACAAGCTGAAATAAAGCAATAAATAAACAGATAATGGAGCCGTTACATAGCCGATATCCTTTTGTTACTACTGCTATTACCACGCCGAACCCTACTACGCATGCGCCGTGATATAAGGCAGCTTTTGTTTCAGACAAACTTCCTAAGGAGATAAATGATGGGGGTTTTGTTACATTATTAACCCAACATTGCGATAGGAGATTTTGGGGGGATTCATGCATTGTTACATATATTCCTTTCCCTCATTTGTTTTGTAATCGTGTATATTATTACAAGCTTTTACTTCAGTTCCGTTTATCATAGTACAGGCAGTCCCCGGGTTACGACGGTGTCGGCTTACAACGTTCCGAGGTTACGACGCTTGTCAATAGACGTTATTTCCAGGGTTACGACGCATGTTCCAGGGTTACGACGCCTACAACGCTCATCTGGGAGATGAAATATGACACCGAAAATGTAAAAATAATCAATATTTGAAGGTTTTTTGATGAAAAATGCCATAAGAATGCAGTTTACATAGTTTTCAATGCACCCAAAGCATTAAAAGTAAGGTTTTCTTAGGATTTTTGACGATGTTCCGGCTTATGACGGTTTTCGGCTTACGACGCATCTCAAGAACGGAACCCCCGTCGTAACCCGGGGACCGCCTGTATTGATTAATATGTGCACTGACTTGTTCTTACTTCATAATGTTGCCCTGTATATCTTACAATATTGTTACAATTCAGGCCAAACCCCTGAAAGTCTCCTGATGGGTGGGACTAGGAGGAGGTGTTAGGACGTTTCGAGACCTTTCCATCAATGACATGAAAATTGATGGTATTACATT
Source organism: Macrobrachium nipponense (assembly GCF_015104395.2). Taxonomy (NCBI): domain Eukaryota; kingdom Metazoa; phylum Arthropoda; class Malacostraca; order Decapoda; family Palaemonidae; genus Macrobrachium; species Macrobrachium nipponense. Next base: position 30,954,246 of record NC_061105.1, read on the forward strand.
CTTACATTTTAGACATTCCAAATTACACATGCATTTTTTCTCCCTTTTTTTTTTTTTTAAATTCACCTTTACATGCCTTTCTGATCCATAACAATTTCTTGGATAACATTTTACTTATTATTATATTTGCTTTTGTATTATATCATCTTTCTCAAGGGGGGTACGGGATGGTACCCCCACCCCCCAGTCTTGTTAATACATTCTACTAGGTTAGGTAAGAATCGTAACCTATATGTTACACTTCTAAGACTGTTTTTTTGTAAGGGGAGTACGGGGGGCTCCGCCCCCCCGGTCAGGTAACATGTTCTGTTAGGTTAGGTTAAGTTAGTATCCTAACGTATATGTTTCACTTCTAAGATTGCCTTCCTTAAAGGAGGGTGGTCAGGCAACATGTTCTGTTAGGTTAGGTTAGTATCCTAACCTATATGTTACACTTCTAAGATTGCCTTCTCTAATGGGGGGGCAGAGCCGCCCCCGCCCCTCCACGGTCAGGTAATACGTTCTACTAGGTTAGTTTAGTATCCTAACCTAAAAGTTACTCTTGCTTTAACTTTCTTTAAGGGAGGGTATGGGGGCGAAGCACCACCAGTCAGGTTACACAATTTTTACAATTGTTCTCAACATTTCTTGTTAAGTTCAATTACCCCTTGAACTGGCCACTCTGATCCTTGAAAATTGATAATATTCCATTCATTATTCACTAAAAACGGCCTCTTGACTTGTACCAGATGTGTAAAACCGTGTATATAAATAATATATACACACGTTCTCGTGTTTTTTTTCACAAACAAACATTTACCTCCACTCCATCCTCCCTACCCTGTTTCACGCTACTAACCCCCCAAAACTCCCGCAACTTCCTCCTGAAAATACTTGCCGGCCAGTGCATTTCATTTTCAGTCATCAACCAACCATGATGGCCGTATCATTCCTTGGCACCTCCTGCTCCTCCAGGCCCATTACCAACTCAACTCGACTCGACTCTACCCAGTACTTGTGTTAACTGTTTCCTTAGTTATAAGGACTTTTTAGTCCATTACTCGGGGTAGTATGAAAGGTTGGTAAGGTATTGTCAAAATCATGGCCTTTTAAGAAAACAGGCCTTTTGCCCTCATTGTGTCGACTTACAAAGGAAGGTTCTATAGTAACATTTAAGGTAAGGTTCCTAATCTTTATGTACATTATTTTGTTATAACAATTGCTTTGGTGTTCCTAAGGTTTAGTGGCAATAATTATTGGGAATTGTTATTTCACATCATACGCCAGTGTGGCTTTACCAACTCATACTGTGCCTTCTTCTCTCAGTACCCCACCCTGGCCCCCCCCGCCCTTTACCTTTGGTTACGTATCCCACACCCCCCACCATCATTCAAATATGGCGGTTTGTTTACGTTTCTTAGCCCTGAACCAAAATTTCGAAGGTTGGTCAGTCGAAGTAGACTATGACAGTTGACATTTTCCTATGTTTATTTTGCTTACTTTACAAGAGTTTAAGGTAATATTTTGCCAGTCGACTGTAATTAATCTTTTATTTACCTTTTAACTCTATATACGTTGGTACATCGCACCCCCTTGTACCTTTATGTTGTCTTCAAAAGTAAATTGCGGATTAATTACAGTCAACCGAATAAATATTACTTTAAATTCTTGTTCAGCAGGTAAAATAACATAGGAAAATGATATTGTTATGATACAATAAAGTTTTATACATACTTACCTGCAGATATATACTTAGCTTTAGACTCCGTCGTCCCGACAGAAATTCAAATTTCGCGCCACACGCTACAGGTAGGTCAGGTGATCTACCGTCCTGCCGCTGGGTGGCAGGAATAGGAACCATTCCCGTTTTCTATCAGATTCTTTCTCTCTACCACCTGTCTCCTGCGGGGAGGCTGGGTGGGCCATTAATCGTATATATCTGCAGGTAAGTATGTATAAAACTTTATTGTATCATAACAATATCATTTTTATACATTCAACTTACCAGTCAGATATATACTTAGCTGATTGGCACTCTCGGTGGTGGGTAAGAGACAGCTAAATACTGAAATAGACAGGTAAACAACATATGTTGTAGGTACAAATAAACCTTGGTTCCTACCTGATTAAGCGGAAGACTTCGTGGCTACTGCCCAGGAGTCTGCTTCGCTTCAAGAGACTCAGCGAGATAGTGATCTATGGCTAAGAGATCTTGTGGATCTGCCAATGGGGTCTTATCCACTTACTCGGCAGAGCCTAAATGGCCTTTGTCAATGGGTGCTAATCCACTAATATGACAATACACCTGCTTTAAAAGCATATACGAGGAGCAAAAACATACATCCCGACCACCTGATCCTAACACCTGTGTTAGTTCTAAAGATTGTAAGGAGTATCCCCAACTCCTGACAACAACCCAAAAACTCAACACCACCATATACGCACACACACAAGTACCAAAAAAAAAATTTTGTACACCCTTATTTGTCGGATATTCCTCAGTTCCTTCTGACAAAAAGCAACGGCCGTCTGTGCGACGCCTAGTGCCTTTGACAGACGAAAACCAAGAACATCTCTAACTATAGGGTTTACGTACATACACATAATTAAGGATCAGTCTTTGCTCCAAGTCCCAGCACCGTATCCGCTGACACAAACGGACCGAGAGAGAAGCACTTCTCATAAGTTACCCTGACATCCTTCAGGTAATGAGATGCAAAAACTGAATTGCATCTCCAATATGTCGCTTTGAGAATATTCTTCAGCGACATATTCCTTTGAAAGGCTAGAGACGTAGCAACCGCTCGAACTTCATGAGCTTTAACTCTAAGAAGTTTGAAGGAGTCATCTGGGCAATCATTGTGAGCCTCAGTAATTACACTTCTTACAAAGAAGGCTAAGGCGTTCTTAGACATGGGTGTTTTAGGATCCTTTACAGAACACCATAGACCCTGTTGACAACCTCCCAGCTGCTTCTTTTTACTCAGGTAAAATTTAAGGGCTCTGACCGGGCAAAGGGACCTCTCAATTTCTTTGCCTACTAGGTTTGACAGGCCCTTTACTTCAAAGCTCCTGGGCCAGGGCTTTGAAGGATTTTCATTTTTCGCCAGAAATAAAGTTTGGAACGAACAAATGGCAGCCTCTCCTTTAAAACCAACCCTAGAATCAAGAGCGTGTATCTCGCTTGTTCTTTTGGCTGTAGCGAGAGACAACAGGAATAAACATTTTCTCGTAATGTCTCTGAAGGAGGCAAGGTGTGGAGGTTCGAACCGCTTCGAGGTTAGAAATTTTAGGACTACGTCCAGATTCCAGCTCAGGGTTCTAGGAGTATTGATTTTTGAAGTCTCGAAAGACCGGATCAGATCATGAAGATCCTTATTATCAGCTATTTCTAGGCCTCTGTTCCTGAAAACAGCTGAAAGCATACTCCTGTACCCTTTTATAGTGGATACGGAAAGATGCGATTCCTCCCTCAAGAAAAGAAGGAAATCTGCAATGTTGCTCACAGAGGTATTGGAGGAGGACAGCTTCTTCGATTTACAATATCTCCTAAAGACTTCCCACTTCGATTGATAGACTCGTATAGTCGAAGGTCTACGGGCTCTAGCGATAGCCTTTGCAGCTTTTTGAGAAAAGCCTCTCGCTCTGACGAGTCTTTCGATAGTCGAAAGGCAGTCAGAGCGAGAGCGGGGAGGTTTTGATGATACCTCTCGAAGTGGGGTTGTCTGAGCAGATCTGCTCTGTTTGGAAGAGATCTGGGGAAGTCCACCGTCCATTCCAGTACCTCTGTGAACCAATCTTGAGCTGGCCAATATGGGGCTATTAGAGTCATCCGCATCCCCTTTGAGGCCACGAATTTTCTGGTTACTTCGCCCAGAATTTTGAATGGGGGAAAGGCGTATGCATCGAGGCCCGACCAATCTAGTAGAAGGGCGTCGACAGCGAATGCTCTCGGATCTTCTACTGAAGAGCAGAAGATGTCTATCCTTTTGGAGAGGAACGTGGCAAACAGGTCTATGTGAGGTCTCCCCCATAGAGCCCAAAGACGTCGACAGACCTCTGAGTGGAGGGTCCACTCTGTGGGAAGGACCTGGTTCCTCCTGCTCAGTCTGTCTGCTCTCACGTTCCTCTCTCCTTGGACAAATCTCGTGAGGAGGAGGATGTTTCTCTCCTTTGCCCAAACTAAGAGATCCCTCGCCAGTTCGAAGAGGGAGAACGAATGAGTCCCGCCTTGCTTTCGTATGTATGCCAGAGCGGTGGTGTTGTCCGAGTTGACCTGGACCACCCCGTCTCTGACTATTGATTCGAAGTACTTGAGGGCAAGGTGTATGGCTATCAATTCTTTGCAGTTGATGTGCCATGACATCTGCTCGTTCGTCCAGGTGCCTGACACTTCTCGTTCCTAGCGTCGCACCCCATCCCGTTTCCGAAGCGTCTGAATACAACACTTGGTTTGGGTTCGGCACGGATAAGGACACTCCCTCGTTCTTTTTGAGAGGGGCTAACCACCATCTCAAGTGATTCTTTACCTCGAGAGGTATCTGGAATGAGTCCGAAAGTTGTCCTGTCTTCCAGTTCCATACTTTCTTTAAGAAGAATTGCAGGGGGCGAATGTAAAGTCTCCCTAGGGGGAAGAACTGTTCCAGCGAGGAAAGAGTTCCTAGAAGGCTCAACCATTCCCTCGCTGAACTTTGTTCTCTCCCTAAGAAGTTGGAGACTTTCATAAAGCCTCGTATGAGTCTTTCCTGCGAAGGAAAAACTCGAAAACCCCGAGAATCCATCTGAATCCCCAGATAAACCAGGTTCTGGCTGGGGATCATCTGAGACTTCTCGAGGTTCACGAGTAATCATGTCTAAGGTCGTTTTTAGGTCCTCCAAACACTGTGTTTCCGATCTGGCCCTGATTAACCAGTCGTTTAAGTAAAGGGAGATTTTTATTCCCTTTAAATGAAGCCACTTCGCTACATTCTTCATTAGGTTTGTAAAAACCTGAGGAGCTGTGGATAGGCCGAAACACAAGGCCCTGAACTGAAAAATCTTCCCCTTCATTACGAAACGAAGGTACTTCTTTGACGAGGGATGAATGGGAACATGGAAGTAGGCGTCTTGTAAGTCCAGGGAGACCATCCAATCTCCTGGACGTAGGGTCGACATCACCGATGCAGAAGTCTCCATACGGAACTTCTCCTTTTCTAAAATCGGTTCAGAGCACTTACATCCAGAACCGGTCTCCACCCTCCGGAAGCCTTCGGGACTAGAAAAAGGCGGTTGTAAAATCCCGGAGAGTGTGGATCTAGCACCACCTCAATGGCTCCCTTGTTCCACATTTCCTCTACCATCTGAAGGAGCGTGTTTCTCAGCACAGGGTCTTTGTAACGAGCTGACAGTTCCCGAGGAGTTGAAGTCAGGGGAGGTCTGTCCCTGAAGGGGATGCAATATCCCTTCCTCAGAACCGACATCGACCAAGGGTCGGCTCCTCTCTTTGCCCAGGCTTCCGTGTATTCCAGTAGCCTGGCGCCCACTAGTGTTTGGAGGCTCTGCATGCTATTTTCCCTTCTTAAAGGGACGGAAGGCTGATCTTCCTCGCTTGTCGGAAGTCTTCCTTTTGAAGGGGGGTCGTGTCTTGGGACCTCCACGAAAGGGCTGTTGAAACGGATGTGAGACTTTCTTAGCAGCCGTCGTAACCGTTCTGTTCTTCTTTGCCGATTGGACAAGAAGGTCTTGTGTCGCCTTCTCAGTAAGTGAGTGTGATATTTCCTTCACTAACTGAGAAGGGAACAGATGTTCTGATAAAGGAGCGAACAGCAAGGCAGCTCTCTGAGAAGGAGAAACAGCCTTGGTCAGAAAAGAACCAAAAACCACTCTTTTTTAGTATCCCTGCTCCAAAGAGGGAAGATACTTCTCCAGAACCATCCTGGACCGCCTTATCAATACAGGCCAGAATGCTATGAAGCATTTCTGGGCTAAGACTTTCCGATTCTTGAGACTTCTTAGAAATTACCCCAAGGGACCAGTCTAAGAAATTAAATACTTCCAGCACGTGGAAGAGTCCCTTGAGGAGATGATCCAAATCAGACATGCTCCAGACATGCTCCTAGTAGATCGTGCAGAGGATAAGGCTTGTCTCCTAGAAGAGTCTACCAGACTCGAGAAATCCGACTCCGCAGAAGCAGGAAGAGACAGGCCCATATTCTCTCCTGTTTTGTACCAAATGCCTCTTCTACCTGTCAGTCTGGAGGGAGGCATACAGAAGACAGTCTTTCCTAATTCTTTCTTGGAATTCATCCAAGAACTGAGAAATTGGAGAGCCTTCTTCATTGAAATGGCCGGTTTCATTTTCAAGAAGGCAGAGGACTTATATGGCTTATTGCTCGAATAGAGAGACCGAGGAGAAGGCAGTGCGGCAGGGCTCAGCGACTCTCCGTATTCCTGGAGCAGAAGTGCGGATAAAGTCTTATAATTTGACAGTCCTTCATTAGCTGGGGCTTCGTCTTCCGAGATATCCTCTAGCTCGAGCCCAGCTGAAGGAGAACTATCTCTTGCAACGGACATACACTCCGTAGGTCGCACATTTTCTGAACTAGGAGAGCCTCTATTCGGGGAAGGACTGGCGGAAAAAGACTCTCTACGTTCTTTTGTAAGAGAGCTGGAAGTCCTTTCTATTCTCTTACATGATATCACCGATCTTTCCTTCTGAAGTCCCAAAGAGGAAGATCGCTTCCGAGGAGAAGAACTCTTGGAAGGCGATTCTATCTTGGAAGGTTCCGCATGTCTGGAACGTTCCGCTTTTGTAGAAAGTTCTTCGCGCTTGGAGAGTTCCTCTTGTGCGGAAAAATCCACTCGTCTGGAAAGTTCCGCTCGTTTGGACTGTTCCACTCTTCCGGAAAAAGATTCCCGCTTGGAAAGTCCCAAGTGTCTTAAAGGCCATCCACGCTTTGAAGTTCCCACTTGTTCGGAAGGATCCGACCCCTTGGAAAATTCCGCTTGAGTGGAATGCTTGGAAAGTTCCGAGCGCCTGGAAGGTGAATCATGTCTGGAAGCTTTCGTGCGTCTGGAAGGTTCCGCCTGTGCGGAAGGTTCCGTGCGCCTGGAAAGTTTGGAACGTTCGGAATGTTCCACTAGCCTGGAAGATTCCGCGCGCTTGGAAGATTCCGCGCGCCTGGATAGTTCCGCGCGTCTTATGGAAAGTTCTTCCACGGGTAAGGAGAGTTCGGAACGTCCGTGATGTTCCGAGCGCTTGGAAGGAAACTCGTGTTTGGCACGTTCTGTTATCGTAGAAGATTCCGTGTGTCTGACCAGTTCCGAGCGCCTAATAGGATCCTCACCTTTGGAAGGTGCCTCTTGCTCGGAAAAATCCATGGAAAGGTCCTTCAGTTTGTCTACTTCTTCGTTCCTGGACATGTGTTAATTTTGAAGGAGCCTTACGACTATAAAACTCTTCTCTACTCTCCTCTCTCCCGGAAAGTTCTCCTTGCCTGGAAAGGGCTTCTGTCCTAACTGGCGCTTCTCGCCAAGATGGTTCTTCCGGGTCTGAAGAAAACCACTCACCTATAGGAGCTCGTTGCTTGGGAGAAGACGGAACAATCTTAGGAACCTCTCGTTTCGAGGGAGGCACCTCTGAGAGCGCCGCGGACCTCTTTATAGGAAGGGAGATATCCTTCCTACGAGGTTTCTTGGAAAGAACTCCAACCAATGAGGAGATCTGTTCCTGCATTTTTTTGTAGGATCTGAGCAGTAGTCATATCCCTGTCTGTGTCGGAACGAGGGGAGGGAGATCTGGAAGGTGTCTGAGATTCCCTTACAGCACTTGGAGTCAAAAAGGTTCTCTTTTTTACTGAAGAAGCCTCTTCAAGAAAGTGTTCTGGACTTGAGTCAAGCGCCGTAGCTTTCCAGCTCCTCTTCAAGGGGCGAGAAAGATTCGTGTCTTTCCACCCTCTTCTAGGTGAAGGCGACTCTGACGACGAAAAACACTCACGAAGGATGCTTTTCCTGTAGCGATCCCTGGCAGTCTGGGGCGTAACAGAACCTGCCGAAGGGACGCCTGACCGGTGGGGAACCTCTACAACCTTCGTACGGCTTTCGACATTTCTTCTCCTCTGGGCCAGGGAGCTTGGAAGAGGTCTAGACCTGGAAGCGTTGTAGAGCCGATCAGACGCCCCCTTCACTACACTGGGGACACTCACATCACTGTCCACTGTTAATTCACCACTCTTACCTTCTAATGCCGCCATTTTGACCTGCATTCTATGAAGGGTAGCCTTCAGATCCACAATTTCCGATGCTGAATCTGTAGGATTTAAAATGGGTGAAAGGGCAGAAATAGGGGGAGAAGGATTAATTAATGCATCATGGGGAGAAGCTAGAAAGCTAGAAACTAGTTTGCTAGACCTAGATCTACTTCGGCTTTTGGAAGCTTTCCTAAGCCTATCCCTTTCTAGCTTCTTCATATAAGAAGTAAGATTCTTCCATTCTTCTGCACTCAGGTTCTCGCACTCCTTACAGGAGTTAGAAAAAGAACATTCATACTTTCTACAACGCTTGCATACAGTGTGAAGTTTTCAGCATTCTCACCCTGCAGCCCTCATTCACACACCTCACAACACCACTCGAGTCAGACATTCTTAGAAAAATCCAAAATCAAGTTCAAGAAATGGTCCACAATAGCGTATGCCAATACAACGATCCAGGTACGTCACCAAAAGTCGGTCAAGAAGATCAATTGCGATGAAAAAAGAATTCCAGCCAGGAGGTACCAACAACAATGTTGACAGTACCGGCGACAGAAAGAATCTGATAGAAAACGGGAATGGTTCCTATTCCTGCCACCCAGCGGCAGGACGGTAGATCACCTGACCTACCTGTAGCGTGTGGCGCGAAATTTGAATTTCTGTTGGGACGACGGAGTCTAAAGCTAAGTATATATCTGACTGGTAAGTTGAATGTATAAAAACATCAACTGCCATAGTCTACTGTACTGCGGAATGTGGGCTTAGAATTACCTAAAACATAAATAAAAATTGCAGATACCCAGAGAAATATTTGACAAGTCAGCTTCAACAACATTCATGATGGAGAGCACATTTCACTGTCTGCACATCAAGGTAGCTGAAGGACAATGAGTCACCTACTGAGCGAATGGGTTTCCCTCATCTCCCTTGTCATATGCAAATTAACCACCTTCCTACCCATCCCAGTATATGGACAGGCTCCTTCCCCTCACTCGCCAGCTAATTAATTGACCACCTAGTTACCAAGCTTTGTCAGTGACTGGACCAGCAATTGTCAAACATGTGAACAAAGGTTTTGTATTTTTGTAGAAATATAACTGCCTCATCACCTCTGTCTTACTCAGGGTCTAAACATATAAATTCTGATCCTTAAACATGGCTACTATATGCCCCATGACCCAGCCATTTTGATTTTAACACCAGAGAATGTATACCTCCCAGTGCTTCATGTGAAGGAGCTCACCTGCCATTTAGGGAGTATTTCATCATAGCAAGGAATCCACACCCTTTTACAAAACCTCTTCTGCCTTGAGTTAATTTACAGGGTAAATTCACCGAGCTCAATAGAGGGCCAAAGATCCCAAAACACAGCCACCTTCCCGAAAAAGTACATGAATTCGCTGCCATTAGCATAAGTCAAGAGTTGTGGCCCATCCTGGCAGCACAATGAGAGACTCTACGATCCACTCAAAGTAAGTGTCTCCTAAATTACGAAATAATGCCATAATTTACAGGCTTTTTCGGGAAGTGGCCGCCGCTACGTCGCCATTTGGTCATTTGCCCTAGGCCTAACTAATCCTCAAACCACTAACATAACCTACAATGCTGCTTACAGTTCTACAGGATTACTCCACAAGTAATTTATTATTGCCTTGGAAATTGATTTTTCCTACCCTTTTCGAGTTGGTGATGAAGTAGGTGGTGTTGTTTACTGTCAGGCAACTACCTATTATTAACATTAAAACTCTACCCATCAATGACAAGACACTTTGGGAACTTGGGGCTTTGGGTGGGGGGAACACACTTGTGATATAGACCAGACATGATTTTGTTATGAAATGGTTTTGTACATTGGAAAGGTTCTGCACATGGGCCAAGTCATTAGGGAGCCATACAATATTCAAGAAGGGATTGGCTAAGGAAACCTATTATAAGAGGAACTATAATAAACTAAAGTACCCTAACCTAACCTAGCAGGCTGTGTTAGGTACTTGGTAGCCGGGGAGAGCCCCCACCCACCCACTCAGGTGAAGGAAACTCCACTTTCTACCAAAAGCTCCTATATATGCTGGTAGGGGGTGTGGGATACGTAACCAACAGGGAGCCTTATATCCTTTACGGGGGGGAGGGGTACAGGGAGAGGAAGGCACAGGTACGAGTTGGTAAAGCCACGCTAGCATATGATGTGAAATAACAATTCCCTATAAATATCACCAACATCAAGAGCACTAAACCTTAGGAACAGCAAAACAATTGATATAACTAAATAATATACATAAAGATTAAGAACTTTACCTTAACCCTTAAACGCCGACTGGACGTATTTTACGTCGACATTTTTTGTCTCTTGGGTGCCGACTGGACGTATTTTACGTCGACATACAAAAGTTTTTTTAAAAATTCGCGGAAAAATACTTTTAGGCCTACCAGCCAAAAACTTCTTGAACCACGCGCCTTGGGGGATGTGGGAGTTCACGGATCAAGGTGTTGTTTTGTTTACAATCGTTACGCAGGCGCGCAAGCGCGAATTTCTTTCTTCCCGCATAAAAAAGTATTATTCTGTGACACATCTCGGAAATTATTTCATCACTTTGACATAATTTTTGTACCATTTTAAATTAGCCGTTACATGGAGTATTATATATGAAAATGTGCGCATTTTTATGAATACAACAAAAAAATACTCATGATTGTAGCTTTTATCAGTTTTGAGATATTTTCATATAAATAACGATAAGTGCCAAAATTTCAACCTTCGGTCAACTTTGACTATCGAAATGGTCGAAAAACGCAATTGTAAGCTAAAACTCTAATATTTTAGTAATATTCAATCATTTATCTTAATTTTGCAACTACTAATTGGAAGTCTCTAGCACAATATTTCGATTTATGGTGAATTTATGAAAAAACTTTTTCCTTACGTCCGCGCTGTAACTCTTCCGAAAAAATCATACATGCGATTGTGGTAATGTTTGCACCATTTTAAATTAGCCGTTACATAAAGTTTTATATATGAAAATGTGCGCAATTTCATGCACAATACAACTAAAAACAACCCATGGTTATAGCTTTTATCAATTTTGAAATATTTTCATATTAAAAATGATAAGTGACAAATTTTCAACCTTCGGTCAACTTTCACTCTACCGAAATGGTCTAAAAACGCAATTGTAAGCCAAACCGCTTATATTCTAGTAATATTCAAGCATTTACCTTCAGTTTGCAACAAATTGGAAGTCTCTAGCACAATATTTCGATTTATGGTGAATTTATGAAAAAAATAACATTTTCTTTACGTCCGCACGGTAACTCTTCCGAAAAAATCATACGTGCGATTGTGGTAATGTTTGCACCATTTTATATTAGCCATTACATAAAGTTTTATATATGAAAATGTGCGCAATTTCATGTAGAATACAACAAAAAATAATTGAAGGTTGTAGCTTTTCTCATTTTTGAAATATTTGCATATAAATCACGATAAATAGAAAAAAAACTACGTTCGGTCAACTTTGACTCTACCGAAATGGTCGAAAAACGCAATTGTAAGCTAAAACTCTTACAGTCTAGTAATATTCAGTCATTTATCTTCATCTTGAAACAAATTCGAAGTCTCTAGCACAAAATTTAGATTTATGGTGAATTTTAAAAAAAATCTTTCCTTCCCTCCGCGCGCGGATTCTCCGCCACAAATCTCCGAAATACGTACGTTTCATTCTCGGAATATTTGCTCCGTTTCATATAAGGCATTTCATAGAGTTTTATATATGAAAATGTGCGCAATTTCATGTAGAATAAAACAAAAAATATTTGAAGGTTGTAGCTTTTCTTATTTCCGAAATAATTGCATATAAAAAAAAATATATATAAAAAATTTGACATTCGGTCAAATTTACCTAGTCAGATATGGTCGAAAACTGCATTTGTAAGCTAATACTCTTACAGTAGAGTAATATTCAATCATTTGTCTTCATTTTGAAAGAAATTGGAAGTCTCTAGGACAATATTTAGATTGATGGTGAATTTTTGAAAAAAATATTTGTTTACGTCCGTGCGTTACGAATTCATGCATTATTTTGTGATAATATTTTCACTGTGTTGCTTTTATCGTTTTACGATGTGTTATATACCAAAATGATCGCAATTTAGTGTACATTACAACGAAAAAAGAAGTAACTCGTTACCTTTAACCGTTTTGCGCACAGCGCGATTTGAATACAATTATATATGAAATTTCGTTTTTGCGCTATCATATATCGCATTATTTATATATGATAATGATAATTTTTTCATTTCTGATGGTTGCATACTAAACTTCAGCCAATGACAAAAAAAGGAGCCAAAAATGAACTCTTAATCTTGAAAACTAAGCGCGCTGTGATTTTTTGAAAAAAATATTTTTTCCGCTTCCGCGCTCACTCTGAAACACTTCCGGCACACGGGAGACATTTTTTTTTACCGCTTCGCCGTTTAAGGGTTAATAAACACCTTCCTTTGTAGGTCAAGCCTACATTCGTCGACAAGAGGGCAAAAGGCCTGTTTTCTCGAAAGGCTGTGATTTTGACTGTACATTACCAATACTACCCTGAGTAATGGACTGAAAAGTCCTTATAACTAAGGAAACTGTTAACACAAGTACTGGGTAGAGTCGAGTCGAGTTGGTAATGGGCCTGGAGGAGTGGGAGGTGCCAGGGAATGATTCGGCCATCGTGGTCGGTTGATTACTGAAATGAAATACACGGCCCGGCAAGCATTCCCAGGAGGAAATTGGGGGGGGGGGGGTGAGGGTGCACGAAACAGGGCAGGGAGGATGGGGCGGGGTAAATATTTGTTTAAAAAAAACATGAACGTGTAATATTATATATATACAGGGTTTTACGCATCAGATACTTAAGTATAAATTATCAAGTACAAGTCAAGAGGCCATTTTAGTGAATAATGAATGAAATATAAATTTTCAAGGATCAGATTGGCCAGTTAAGGGGGCAATTGAACTTAACAAGAAATGCTGAGAAAAACTGTAAAAATTGTGTAACCTGACTGGTGGTGCCCTGCCCCCCAATACCTTCCCTTAAAGAAAGTTAAAGCAAGAGTAACTTATAAGTTAGGATACTAACCTAATCTAGCCTACCTAGTAGAACGTGTTACCGTAACCCCCCTTAAGGAAGGCAATCTTAGAAGTGTAGCATATAGGTTAGGATACTAACCTAACCTAACCTAGTAGAACATGTTACCTGACCAGGGGGGGCTCTGGCCCCCTGTACCCCCCTTACACAAAGACAGTCTTAGAAGTGTAACATATGGGTTAGGATACTAACCTAATCAACCTAACCTAACCTAGTAGAACATGTTACCTGACTGGGGGGCTCCAGCCCCCCTTACATAAAGACAGTCTTAGAAGTGTAACACATAGGTTAGGATACTAACCTACCCAACCTAACCTAACCTAGTAGAACATGTTACCTGACCGGAGGGTCTCCGTCCCCCCCCGTAACCCCCCTTACGTAAAAACAATCTAAGAAGTGTAACATAAAAGTTAGAATACTAACCTAACCAACCAAACCTAGTAGAACATGTTACCATACTGGAGGAGGGGGGATAGAACATGTTACCTGACTGGGGGATCTCTGCCCCCCTACCCCCCTTTACATAAATACAGTCTTAGAAGTGTAACATATAGGTTAGGATTCTTACCTAACCTAGTAAAATGTATGACCAAGATCAGGATGTGGGGGGGGGGGGGGTCCCATACCCCGCTTGAGAAAGATGATATAATATGAAAGTAAATATAATAAGTAAAACGTTATCCAAGAAATTGTTATGGATCAGAAAGGGAAATAAAGGTAAATATAGAAAAAAGAAGGGAGAAAAAATGCATGTGTAATTTGGAATGTCTAAAATGTAAAAATGTAATACCATCAATTTTCACATCATTGACAGAAAGGTCTCGAAAAGTTCTAAAACCGCCTTCTAGTCCCACCCCTCAGGAGACTTTCAGGGGCATGCCTCCAATTGTAATGTAATATTATAAGATATATAGGGCAACTTTATGAAGTGAGAAAAAGTCAGTGCACATAATTATACAATACTATGATATACAGAACTGATATAAAAGCTTGAAATAATATTACACAGTTAAAAAACAAATGAGGAAAAGGAATATATGCAACAATGCATGAATCCCCCCAAAACCTCCTGCCGCAATGTAGGGTTAATAATGCAACATAATTGGTTAAATATGTGTAACCCCCACCAAAACCCCCATCATTTATCTCCTTAGGAAGTTTGTGTGCGAAACAAAAGCTCTCTTATATCTCGGTGCATTTGCCCTAGGATTGGCGCATGCGTAGTAGGATTCAGCGTCGTAATAGCAGTAGTAATCAGTGGATTTGGGATATGTAACGGCTCCATTATCGGTTTATTTATCGCTTTATTTCAGCTTGTATTTCGGGTTTCAAATGTCAAAAATAAGAGGAAATAACACAATAACACAGCTAAACCTTCCCCCAAGTGTTTCACCCCACCCAAAACCCCGCATTCCCATCGGTCCCCCTTACTGTTGGATAGAGTTGAACAGCATAATTCTCCCAAGTGTTTTACCCCACCCAGAACCCGGCATTCCCATCAATCCCCCTTACCGTAGGATAGAGTTCAAAGGTAAATTACAGCTTAATTACAGCCAGCCAAAAAAATGTTACTTTAAATTCTTGTTCAGGAGGTAAAACTGTATAGGAAAACGTCACCTATCATAGTCTAGTTCGCCGCGGTACAACGGCTTAGATCTACCCCATACTTTAACCCTGATTATTCCCAATGCTGTATTAGGTATACCACACAAGTGAAACTCGATCTTTCAATGTAGCTATAATTATGTTTTGCTACTATCCCAAGTATCCTTAATAATGTCCTGCGTTTAATCATACTAAAATCTGTCAAGACACTTACTGTGATAGGCGGTATTTCTACAGAAGCAGTCCGCACGGACTGCAAGGAACGTACTAACTGCGGATAAAACATCCACTAGGGATTGGGGGCAGTCCAATGTATTTTGGCGTGTTTAGTACTGGCCCCTGGGGGGTTAATTACAGTCATCTGAATAAATATTGCTTAAAATTCTTGTTCAGTAGGTAAAACTGCATAGAAAAACTGCAACTGCCATAGTCTAGGCTGCCGCGGATAAGTACCCTAGATCTACCTTTGGTAGGTCTAGGGTACAGGCAGTCCCCGGGTTACGACGGCTCCGCCTTACGACGTTCCGGGGTTACGACGCTTTTTCTTAAATATTCATTGAAAAATCCGCCCTGGGTTACGACGTTTGTTCCGACGTTACGACGCTGACCCTTCCGACGCTCCGAGTTAACGACGCTTTTAAATAACGCATACTATGATAAAAATCCTTTATAGTTTAGCACAGTATATTAATAAAAATAAGTTTCTAGTTAGATTACAACAAATATTTTGAGGTTATGAAGATTTTCGACACTTTTTATGTCATATTTTTCTAATTTTTTTAGTGATGCCTCATATGCGGAACTAGTTTCCGAGCGAATGAATACTAGCTTGCGATGCGCAAAGTTTATAACAGTCCAAAAGCGCAAATAATGAAAAAATCATTGCTTGTTTCCAGTAATAATAACAAAATTAAGTTTCTGGTTAGATTACAATGCAAATTCCAAGTATCCAAAGAGAGACATTATCCAGTAATTTGATCAGAGAGAGAGAGAGAGAGAGAGAGAGAGAGAGAGAGAGAGAGAGAGAGAGAGAGAGAGAGAGAGAGGCATCTTGGCAACAATGGTCTTGGGGATTGACGTAACGTTTATTTTCTGAACAGATAGGACAGAGAAGTGTTCGTTTCATTAAACGGCCTCTGACTCATGCCAGTAAATGTTTTGTTGATACTAATAATATAAGCCTATTTAAAGATACGTTTACTTTAATTAGTCTGTATGATACGTAAATAGTAATCAACTGTTCTTGTAGCCCTCAAGATTTGGCAAAATAGAAGTATCCAAAGAGAGACATTATCCAGTAATTTGATCAGAGAGAGAGAGAGAGAGAGAGAGAGAGAGAGAGAGAGAGAGAGAGAGAGAGAGAGAGAGAGGCGTCTTGGCAACAATGGTCTTGGGGATTGATGTAACGTTTATTTTCTGAACAGATAGGACAGAGAAGTGTTCGTTTCATTAAACGGCCTCTGACTCATGCCAGTAAATGTTTTGTTGATACTAATATATAAGCCTATTTAAAGATACGTTTACTTTAATTAGTCTATATGATACGTAAATAGTAATCAACTGTTCTTGTAGCCCTCAAGATTTGGCAAAATCACTCCAGGTTGTACATAAAACTTCAAGAATGTAGTGTCACCAGAGGATTACAATAGTTTTTACCTTCAAGAACCAGCATTTTTTTATGAAAATAACTCCAGGTTGTACATATAACTACAGGAAACAACATGTAGTGTAACCAAAGGATTACAAGTAAGGTTTTTATAACTTTTTATTAATTTAAGACATTTTTCCGTCGTTCCGGCTAACGACGATTTTCGGGTTACGACGCGTCTTAAGAACGGAACCCCCGTCATACCCCGGGAACTGCCTGTACTTATCCACGGCAGCGGTTTTTTTATACAGTTTTACCTACTGAATAAGAATTTTAAGTAATATTTATTCGGACGACTGTAATTAACCCCCCTCGGGGCCAGTACTAAACACGGCAAAATACATTGGACACCCCAATCCCTAGTGGATGTCGTATCCGCGGTTACATTCCTTGCAGTCCGTGCGGACTGCTTCTGTAGAAATACCTTTGCACCTGCCTACTATACAGCCTAGATACAAGTAGCAGTAGAGGATGAACCAAATCCTGAAATCCCTCCCTAAGGCTTTCCTCGCACACACGGCCGAGCAGTCGTTAGGTTTATTTGTAATTAGGCCTACAGGTATACAGAAAGTACTTAGTAGTAGATGGCTGTAGGCCTAAATCCCTTGAAGGAATGTCGGCATAAATGTTAGGTAAGCCTCTTTACTAGTATAGTATGAGTTTATTTTCTTTGATTAACATTCCCTATCCTGTCTTGGTAGCTAGCTAAATCCTTGTTTTAATACCACAGGCACTCCCATGGGTGCTGTATTTAGTACCTAGTACCAGGCCCCTTGGTTTTAAACGTTTTAGTAAGCAAATAGTAGTTCTACTTGATCGCCTCACATAGGCCTAGGTGTTTAAACCCACTTATGATGTCTCTGGTCACAGTTAAAGTATTCTCACCTCTGAGCATATACAACAAAACTGTAATGCTACACACATACCGTTGCTGAAATGAAGACAGTTTATAGGGAACATTCCCAAAAGAACGACCCACCGAATCTCGACGGAATATCTTCACTCACACACGCAATGACGATAATACCACAGCGAACGCCATGAACATACTTAGCAACTCGGCAAGAAAGACTGAGTGTCACTGAGACCGTGAGATGGCCAACTCAACGTCGTTTGTGCTGATCAGCGTTTCAATATTAACGAGTGACATGAATATGTCAAATTAAAAGTTGTAATTTCATGTTTTTATTTATACAAAATCAATATGAAAATTAACTGAATAACATAAAATTGATACATCTGGATTCATGAGATAATTTTACCCAAATATCACCATTTTCTCTTTCATTTGAAGACTATATTATCCAATATGAAAAACCAGACAGTGCTTGTATGCAGGATTGCTATTTTACGATAGAAATAGCTGGTTGGGTTACTTTTTACGACTGTGGGCTACAAAAATTCATAACCCGATCCTTGTAACTTTACCGGCTACTTTGAATATTATTTGGGTTCATTATTAAAAAGTAGTTTATGCTTTGGAAGAAGACATCGTATTCACGTTTTATTAAATATTATGGCTGGATGGAGTTTACGATAAAGTTTCTCTAATTTTCCCATTTTCTCTATAGGGTTTGATAGGTCACGTACTAACTATCGTCTTTATTTATTTAGGAAGGGCTTAGATACACCCTGGAACGTTTCCATCTTACCAATTATAGTATATAATTATACTCAGAAGAACAGAAATGTAAAATTAGCCGTTAGTGTTTCACTGCAGCTTTGCATAGTTTTATTAAACCTTCAATAAAATCCAGATGTAGACTGAATTAAACAGATTGTAAAGTTTTTTGAGATTAGCTGGTATTACTATGTCACCGTGGGCTCTTGCTCTTAGCGCAGCCTGTGAGGTTTACACACCAGTTTTTGGTGCCGGAGCAAAATTGTTTTATAAATGCTGATAAGTTCAAAATATCGCGAAGGTGAACGTGGCCAAAGGGAAATTGTAGCCGAACACGCCAATTATGATACTATAGCTACAGCTTCCAATTATTGGAAATTCAAAAATAAAAGTAAAAAAAAAAATGAGCCATAAATTTATATATCTTTCGGTGGTCTCGATATAATGCTGTATGAGCCGCGGCCCACGAAACTTTAACCACGGTCCGACGGTAGCCTGGCCTATATTGTTGCCAGAAGGACGATGATAAACTTTAACCTTAAATAAAATTTAAAAAAAATAAAAACTACTAAGGCTAGACGGCTACAACATGGTATGTTTGATAAATGGAGGGTGGATGATCAACATACCAGTTAGCAGCCGTCTAGCCTCGGTAGCTTTTAAGTTCTGAGAGCGGACAGGAAAAAGTGCGGATGGACAGACAAAGCCTGCACAATAGTTTTCTTTTCAGAAAACTAAAAATGTCTAGCCTCCTGATGAAGAATGACACAGACCAGCCTCTCGTGATACCCTTATCGTAATGCGGTCAGTGGCGGATTTGGAGGAGGGTTGGGGCCCACTTGGTCACGTGCCACTCCCCATTGGTATGAATAATAGAGCATTGTTTTCTTGCAATAAATCATTATTAGTAACAAACATTTTTTTAATTATGATATCATCAATAACAACAGTCTAACAACCAAAAAGAACATCTACCACTGCTGTGTGCATATGAGAATATAATTTACATACATACATATAGTGTGTTATATATATATATATATATATATATTATATATATATATATATATATATATATATATATGAATGATAATCCTAAGTGGGCCCCACCTCTCACCTCATGAAAGATTTCTAGATCTACCAAGAAGCGTCTAAGAGCATTTCATGCCACGTTCAGAAAGGTGCCACCAGGAAGAATAGCAGCTACCAGTACAATATTAAATTGATTTGACAGGACCTGATACCTAATATAAGTGTTGCTGACAACGCCTAAGCAGCCGTTGCCTCCGCATGCCAAAAGCTCTACATGTTTTAAAAGAGAAACCCTCACTTAGCTATAGCTACGCAGGAGCCATTCTTGTTACATGGTCAGGAAACCCACATTTCACGAAGTAAGGCCCACAAATGACCATTCGCCACATTTTGTCCGGCAGTCACTGGGATTATAGGAAAGGACCTTCGCCTTTCCTAATCTTACCTCGCCTAGTGGGGAGAGGCCTCAGGCAACCTACGACAAGCGCCAGAGGAGCATCCTCACGGCAGTAATTTCACTTCCATGCCTACAACGTCTTTATAATTAAGACTAAAACTCTTTTAGAATCCAGTTTATACATCAACATTCGTTAAGATAAAACCATGTGTCGAATGTTAGTGAAATGTTAACGGCCATATTTTATTTACATTTCCAGTTATATATATATATATATATATATATATATATATATATATATATATATATTATATGTTGCTACTTTTATAACGAATATATCTTCTCCTAGTCTGTATGAAATGTTTCATATAGAGTTTTGCAACACTTTCAGATTCCTTAGCTAGCTTAGAGTGGTAGGATGTCTTAAAATGTATGTTCATATTCTGCATAACATAATTTAAAAGAGTATATAATGTAGAATGAAAAAAGAGAGAGAGATTAACTTTGCCCGTTCCGAGCTAGAGTTGTTTCCTTAATATGTCATCGCCTCTAGATAAGAGGAACTCGAGATCTCCGTTTGTTTTCCTAACCTGTCATCACGTTTGATAAGGGATTTCTGTTTCGAGCGAGTCGTGTCTTTGTTGAGCATACTGGTTTCATAAGCGTATGTCTTTTTCAATAAACACGTGCAGATTTAACGATTTTTCTGTAAAGTTACGTCATATTAGAAGCTTCTAGAATGATTGCATTATCTAATGCATGCCCAAAACGTTTTGTGCCATCTCCACTGTCCAGTTACCGAGAGCAAAAAGATTTCATTACAGAATTTGAATCCCTGGCATTCAGACATCTCCCTCTCTCTCTCTCTCTCTCGCACGCCACTTATGATTTAATATTAACGTAAAGACTTTAGTGTACGTAATTGTTGGTCACTCATATAGATTTCAGATTTGATATTTCTTAGAGTTATTTAGTATTATTTAGTGCTTTTTGTGGAATCTGAACAGACACTGTACAAGTGTGCAACGGCGCCTTTTATTTTCATTTGAGTAATATTGTGTGGTGAAATTGGGAAACAAGCTGCAGCAGAAAGAAATTTGGTACTAAGGTAAAGTGTTTCTATGAATTTATTTGTTGCAACTAATAGTAACAGTGGTTTGGTAAAAAAAAAAACTAATAACTAATTGTTACAATGTTTAGAGAACTAATAGTTACAATGTTTTGAGTGAAACAATTTCAATTTTTACACATTGCAAATTTTTGTTTTGTGTTTGTTTCATTTGAAGTGATTTTTTTGTGTGCATTTATTCATTTTTTCTTGTTGAAGTGTGTTTTTATTTTATATTTTGTGTGATTAATACTTTCTACAATTTTGGTATTTTCCACATTTTTCCTGTATTTTCATTTGCATTCACAATTTAATTAACTTAGTTATTTTCATTACTTAATCATTGCACATTTAATTGAATTTAACACTTGTGAATTAATTTGCATTTACTTAGAAATCTTTTCAAGTTTTATTGTTGTTTAGCACTTGTGAATTAATTTCCAAATTTTGATTATTACCTACCACATTTGAATTTTGATTGAATTAATTTTCTTGAATTTTGTGATAAATTAATTTTCATTTAATTTTACTCAATTACTTCAAGAATTAATTAAACTTTGCTTTGTTTTCAAGTAACAGTAATTTTCCCTGATATTGTGAATTTCACTTATAAATTTTGAGTTTGATAATAAATTTTTGTATTTAAAATTTTTATTAGTGTTTTTTTTTCACCAGTAATTATATTTGTGATTAGGTAGAAACATAGAGTGGTAATTGAGCTGTCATCCTTTAATTTACTTGAAGTGACTTAGAACCAGGGAAGTACTTAGCCTTCTGAAATTAGGGAAATACTTAGCCTTCTAAAGTTGTTGATGGAGTGATGCCCTTGAATTGATTTAATTACTTACAAGATTACCTCACACCTGTTTTGATGAACTTAGTCTGATTTTCTGTAATGCTGGCAAGTTGTTTAAGGGATCACTGTTGCCTTTAGAATATTCAGTCGTTTAGTACCTGTGATGAAGGTTCAGGTGTCTGGCGGTTGTGAGGTAACAATTAATGAAAGGTAAGTGTAGTAACCAGATACTTGGCGCTTCGTCACAATATATATATAGTATATAATATATATATATATATATATAGATATATATTATATATATATATATATATCTATATATATATATATATATATATATATGTATATATATAATATTATGGCCTCTTGCTCATTGATAGAGTACAGAACTAATATGCTTTTCAAAATAAAGAATTTTCTTCAGAGCCTTAGACCAGCCATAATGTATATTTTATCCCCTCTTACACAAATCTCGTGTGAAACCAAAATTAAGATATTTACCAGATCCAGGTTGTATGAATACCCAAAATTTCTAGCATAAAAAGAACAAGAGAAATTATACTCTTCCCTCACACAACCCCTTCTAATAGGCAGATTTTCGAAAATAATTAAATATGACTTCAAAAAGGCTATTAAACCCCAGGAGTCAGGATCCTCAGCAAAGCACTGTACACACCAAGAGGAATAAGAAAAGAGTAACTAAATAAAAATAACAATATATATTAACCAATTAAAGATAGCCGTAAATGATGGCTGGGGCTAGATACCGTATTCAGCTCCAACCACAAAACACAAGCATTCCTCATTCTCCTACACTAAAATGTATACCGACAGGAGGAGGAAAAGTCAAAGAGGGAGAGAGAAAATACAACCTCACGGTGGCGAAAAACAACTCCAACATACGACAGTAGAAGGCAAAGATAAACAAAATGACCCTTGATTCTAGTTATAACAACCAAATTCCTAAACCTACTATGAGATTCAGGGCCTCTGTAACACGGTTTTTTCGCAATAACTTTTTATCTATGTATTTCATAAATATAACGCTTATTCAGAATACATATTATATCTACACATAGATTTTGACTGTATTCTGCATTACGTAGGTTGACTAAATTTGGTACTTACAATGTAAAAGTGACTTTTTTTGAAGACGGGCCAACTTACTTAGAGAAAAGGTTTCGAACGCACTCGTTACGTAACTTATGACAGCATTTCTTCCCTCTTTCTCGATGGATGATTGGCTATATACGTAACGAAGGCTAAACCTCTGGCAACAATGACATACAAATTTAAATGCAAGCAAAGCAGTACACCTTTATGAACTCTGGAACCTCTCCAGTGATAATTGTCATAATGAACAAACCAACAAAATATGTTAATAAATACAAAACACTTCGATTATTAGTCTAACTCCCAAAATAGGTTTCCTAAGAAATTACAGTCTACTTTATAGGTCACAATCAGATTGACAAGATGTAGGGAATAGTTGGTAATTTTCAAAAACATAGTAAACAAGCTTGATTTGATAACTGCTATATCCAATGTCAAGCAATTTTTATTTATTGGCTATCACCTATTTACTGAAAGAGAAAATAGCCGGTACCGTACATTGACTTTAAACATTCACCAATAATTATCGTCAAAATGATAACCATGGGGCTCCACCCACTTTCGCCTCGTTATAATTCAGGATAACACTGAAGGCTACCATGGGCATTGTTGGATTAGAAAATTTAACTTCTGGCTATAAAAACTAATTTCTCGAGTAGTTGAAAGAAGTGCTAAATGATCCTCAAGGATCCCAGCAGTTGGCCTAAACGTTTAATTCATGTATATTACTGCTATACTGTTGCGGCACTACTATTACTACGCTAGCACTGATACCCCACCCACATCTATGTATCGTTCCGCCATTCATAAAGTCTTTGGGTTTCAGAACCGATGGAGTTCTGTCTAGTGGATGGGTGGGGCAACATTTCGTCAAAGGTGTTTGTTTACCTTGCTTACGTAATGAATGTTTTTCGACTCTTGGCTCGTAATCATTGGCCATGGCGTCGGCTAGATCATTTTTACTCTATAAAAGTTAAAACTATCGGGTTTAGGTTATTGATAATGCTGACAAAATTTGTGTGTGGTTGTAAAATATATATATGTCAACTTTCAGCTACATCCGATGCTTTGACAAGGAGCAAAGTCCAAAAAACCGTGTTACAGAGACCCTGAATCTCATAGTAACTTACAGTAATAATACAAATCTTTAGCTAACACGCTTATACATAAATCCAATACTGTATACTATTCCTAATGATTTTGTCGATTACCACCAGTAACTCGAAGCCTCTAATATACCTAAGCGTTAAACGTTGATAAAACACTATTCTTTAAGTGCACTTACCGGAGGTACGTCTCCCTACGTCCATCATTGATCACAGTTTAAGTTAATTCTGCTGAATACCATCAACAATCCCCGTAATGTCAGTGACACGACAGTGTCAATATCCACGCTCAACAACTTTTAATAGTTACGCTTACCGTAATACAGTGTCCTCACACAATACAGGACTCAAAAGGGCAGACACAGACGACGAATCGTTGAATATTATCCTGCCGCAGAACACCCACCAGAAGAGGCCAGTAGCAAAGCAGTCAAGCTGTGATGTTTTATATATATTATTATATTGACCTCTCGCTCAAACCGACTGGGGCGGAACTCCTTTTAGAGACGAAAATTCTATATACCAAACCTTCGCTGAATCACCTAACGACTCAAAAATGTGAAAAGAAAAGAGAAAATTATCCTCCATGGATGTTATACCAGTAACAAGCGAAACACCCGGCGGTGAGAAAAAAAAAACACCTTCATTTAGCGGCATGAAAGACTTACGTTAACTTTTCATAATAATATATATATATATATATATATATCTATATATATATATATAGATATTATATATATAATATATATATATGTTACGCATAATGTGGATAATTGCCTAATGTGAACATTAGGCAGAAAATTGCCTAATGTGTACATTAAGCAAGCAGTTTGCTTAAAGTTTACAATTTGTTAACATTAGGCCAAACATGCCTATTGTTCAAATTAGGCAGCTCAATTTTGCCCGATGTGAATACGACTGCCTAATCTAAACATATATATTATGGTTTAGTGTAGAAATGGGAATTTATTCAACAGACAACCCATGGGAGTTACAAGAGAATGTAACATGGTTAATGTAGAGACAGCTAAAAGAATTCTAATTTATTTGAATAAATACAAACATAATTAATGCAATATCAGTAAAAGAGAAGTAAGTCAATAGATCTCAGGGTTCAGTTGAGTCCAGTCAGAAATTTTTGCATGATCTGCCCGGGTGACAGTGCGAGTTGCATTCAAATTTTTTTCTTAGGCAGCTGCATCGTCCTGATGTACATTGAGTAGTACATTGACACTATATATCCTTGCCCGCCAGTGGCTCTGGCTGTTGCTGTTCTAATCGATAGGCAGGTATCGAACCTCTCCAGACTTTATCAGGGCCTGTTTGATTGCACTTAGATCAGCTGCTGTAAATTTTGGTCCAAGAATTCCCTCCCGACAACCTACAGTGTATAGTCCATCTTGTTCCTTGAGGACGTCCACTAACAGATTCTTAGGATCTGTTGGACCACGATCGACATCCGGGACCTTCAGCGTAGCACACTGACCAATGGATAATGGCTTAAGTGACAGACCCAAAGTTTTGAACAACATTCGAACAACACTCCAGTTACAGTGGTTCGTCATTCAATTCACATTAGGCAAAATACCCTCGCCTAATCTGAAAATCATGCATAATGTTAACAATAGGCAAGTAATTTGCCTATTGTCAACATTGTGCAAAACAAATTGCCTAATATGGAGATTAGGCCATTTTTCTGCCTAATGTTCACATTAGGCAATTATCCACATTATGCGTAACACACACACACACACACACACACACACACACACACACACACACACACATATATATATATATACGTATATCTACTGGTAAAATGAAAACGTTCCGGAGATGTCTATGCCCTCCGTTTGATGAAATAAATGCATGACCTTTACCCTACAAAGACAGGAATAATTGGAAAAATAGAAACTTTATTATAAATTAAACTTAGTTGATGCAGCTATCTGGTTTAATTTTGTTCTAACATTGCTGCCTGTAATAGCACGACTCATTCCAACAGACTTTCTGGCAAGTTAAATATCCTAATAAACAATAGTGCTTGGAACAATCTTGAGCCACAAGGTAACGTTTTAAATTTATCGAACACCTGTCCTTACCGTAAACCAACACTTAGTCTTAAACCTTGGCTTATCCTTTGCCCTCATGCCAGATCGGAAAAATAACCTAGATTTTTATAGCTGTTTTCTTTAAATTCATATAAGATAAAAATTGCAGCCGTGAAGAGATATGTTTAAAAGACATTTTACTGAATGCATTAGCTCGATACAAAAGTTAGATGCTGTAATAAGAAGATCCGACAAAGATGGCAAAACCGTGGTCATGAACGAAGACTTTTACCTCGACAAAATCAATCAACTCCTTAGTGACACAAACACTTATGATAAATTGACGAAAAACCTCCAAAACGTCCCCATAGAATTTTTTTTAGAAAACTAAGATTAATTGGCAATAACAAAAAGCATTAAACTTCTGGAGAAATTTAAAGTCATTAACCCAAAACTACCTTACTTTTATGGCCTTCCTAAAACTCACAAAGATAATCTTTCATTCTGACCCATTATCTCTTATGCCGTAGCTTTCAACTATAAAATTTCTAAGTGGTTAACTGGCCTCCTTATGCCCTTTCTTAGGCACATTTTCTCCCGGTCACATTAAACATTCGGAAGATTTCTGTCACAAATTCAGAGAAGCTCATATACTACTTCACAACATAAAACTTTTGAGCCTAGACGTCGATTCCCTACTCACTAAAGTACTAGTACAGGACGTTCTAAAAATTTTAAGGGAAAAATTAGCCCCCTATTCAGATAATTTCCCACTGGCGCTAGATAAAATAATAAAGTTAGTTGAATTAGAAGTTCTTAATAACGTCTTTTCTTTTGGGAAGTCATTCTATAAAGAAAAAAAATTGGGTGTAGTATGGGTAGACCTTTATGTCCTATTTTAGCTAATCTATGCATGGAATATTTTGAAACTACAATAATAAATGCAATAAAACCTAAAGATAGTAAATAATATCCTAAAATTTTGGGATAATAGGTGGGGCAATTTCAACGAGTGTCTTTCAAAATTAAATGCTTTAGTGCCCAGAATCAAATTTAAAGTTGAATAGGAAACAGACAAAAAAAAACTTTTCTTGATGTTTTGACAGTTAGAGACACAACATTATACAAATGTACCATATACAGAAAACCAAAATTTTAACTTTCATACATTCAATATTTTAGTTACTTTATTTATCATGTCATCTTTAAAGTATCGTGAAAATAATTGAAAAGCGATTCATAAAGCGAACACAATCTTCTAGCGCCCCTTCTAAACAAGACCAGAGAGATGCCTAACAACAAAATGAAAATAAAAATCCCACACCTGGACAGGATTAAGACGTTTACACTGACCCTCAGAAACTCTAACCGTTTTGCTCTTACCTACCCAAATACCTTAGCTAAATTCCTGATTAACATCCAACAAAAGCCAATCTCCAAAGACACAGGAGTATATGAATGCTCAGCTATTTCTAACCACATAAATAACCATAATCATAAAACAAACTGGAATTTGTCATTTATAATTTATAGCAGCAATTGTCAGATTAAAAGCCAGATGGTAGAATCTTTGATTAAAGAAAGAAACACAATGAGTATCTCACAGAGTTCGTGGGATTCAGATATTATAAATAAAATCTTCCTCCAGCTAGCAATTAAGAAGATTAAAGAGTAATTGTCAACCAGGGTGACTTAACAGCTGACATGTGACCTCTTGAGGATGGATGACGAGGAGAGAGTGAAGAGGGCTTGGGAGGAACCTGTTAGAGGAAGAAGATCGAGAGGGAGACAGGGAATTAGATGGCGAGATAAAGTGAAGGAAGATATGGAGAGAAAAGGTTTGGTGGAGGACGATGCCTTTGATAGAAGGCAGTAGAGAAGGCGCATCAGGCAACCAACCCTTTAATGTAGGGATAACAGTGGGAAAGAAGACTTGTTACACATTCAAGTTACAAGATATTCACCTGCATTCAATTAGCTCGTGAAAGTTATTTTTTCTCTCGTGTTTCGGGGTTTTCACCATGAGCCAGAGAACTAGATACACTGAAGCTTTGCAAAGACCCTGGGTGAGAGACTCAATATTTGAAAAATAAATAGTGAAATTCACTGCTCAAAAGGCTATTAAGTGTTCAAAGTAGAACTTAGAGCTCACAAAATTGATTTAAGAAAACCTGAAGTATCAGTGAAGGAAAAAGAGAAGGTACCTAGATTATGCCCAAAGCAAACAAGTTTGAAAATTTTTCTTTTATTTGAAGGAAAAGAAAGTTACAAAGCTCGAATTACAGATTTCAGTACATGTCGCTTGTTATTCCTTAGTTAATTCCATAGATCATTTGTGTGATGTTTTTAAGAAAATGGTCCATGTACTTCAAGTTAAAAAAAGTACTCGAGTGCATAGGCTCAAATACACAGCATTGGGAAGTCTTACATGAAGTATTTGCCCTTTTCTATTTCATAGATGTGTCTATGGACAAAGCATGTGCATTTGCGTTCGATTCTTCAATTGCAAACAACAAGTAAATTCAGTTTGTTGAACTTCTTTCAGTTATCAGGACCCCAACGGAGGTTTTATTATTATTGTTTTTATTTTATTTTTTTATCGGCACGTTAAAATAGTTTACGGCACCAGCTAGTTATATATGGTGATGGGAAGACATTCCATACATAATTCTCGTAAAATACTCTTGCCATTCTCTTCGCGTGTAGGTATGCTCTCATGCATCAGAAGAACTACCATCAAATATTAATTACAGGTTGAGAGAAACTTACCGTTGTTTTCACATTATCTGTTAAGAGAAGAGGAGCTAATTCAGAAATCTATAAACTTAATAATTATGTGAATGAACCATCATTATTGGGGGTTTACAAGATGTAATAGTGCTAAAAGTCTTCATGATAAATGGGACTCACTAAAAACTCATATTCAAATTGAAGTTGTCTCATGCGATAGGTATACTTCCAGCGAGCTTCGTGCTATATATTCAGATGATGCCAGTGAACTGCATTTTATATATTTTTGGACAGGTCTTAAACGAATTTGCTTATTAAAAAGGAAGAACCTGCTCAAGCCTTGTCAATGAGCTTGAAAAAAAATTTCACTTGTAATGCTCAGAATAATATTGTATCTATAGCAGCGTAAAGCTTGAGGATGACATGAATTTTCTACCCTTCTGGCTACAAGAAAAACGCTGAAGGATGAAAGATTGCTGAACAAAATTGTCTAGAGGCCATAACTTCCTCATCAGAGTTTGCAAAATAACTTCTCACTTGCACGTGCGCTCCAGAAAACTTTGGAATACAAGGAACATTAAGAACTTATGCAAACAATTTGTCTGAGCCATTCACGATCTCGGTTCCCCGAGTTTGCCCTTGAACTAACTGATTATACTCTTAGAAAGCTCATGTAAACAGCCAGTAGCGTTATATCCTAACTCTTGATTGGAATATTATTCGTAATGGCGATGTACCAATCTGGATAACTATTTTGGACAAAAGCAATCACTGTAACCCTGCTGGAGGAACATTTGTATTGAAGAATCTCGAAGAATTTGCACTGAAGACCTATATAGTCTTCCGATAAACTATGCTTTATAAATTTGAACATATGATTTCACGTTGAAGATGGTATTTCAGTGGAGGGAACATAACTTGTTTTTTCAAGTTAAGGGAAGCACCTTTCTTGGGGTGGTGTTAGGGGAGGTATTGAAAAATTAGCCTAATATGGTTCTGCTACCCTGTTGTAATACATCTAATGGGAAGTTGCTACAGGAAGTTTCAACAATTTTAAATAATTCCTTCTAATGAATATTTTCCCGAGTTTTAGATAGATGCTGCTTTACAATGTGTTTTATATGGCTGCATAGTAGGTTAGAATGATCGAAAATCGAAATAGAAGAGAAACTAGTAGTAATGGACCTCAAATGGTAGGTAGGCTACAGCTGATTAAATCTCTCTCTCTCTCTTTCTCTCTCTTGTGCAATATATATATATATATTTATATATAGATATCTAGATAAATTATATATATATATAGATATATATATATATATATATATATATATATATATTGGTGGTGGTGTTGTAGATCATATGACAGTGCGATCTACTTGGCAACGTTTTCTAACAATCAGAATTGGCGAGTTGTCAACCTTGTAACCCTGTTCGTACCCTGCAGGCTGCAGAACTTACGTGGATTTCGTTTGTTGGTGTTCGTGGTTCTTAATTTGGAAAGCTACTTAATTGAATTTGATTGTTTCATTTATAAATGACCACTTCGAATTTTTAGACTACTTTAGTTCAGTGGTGCTTGAATTAGGCTAGCTTAAGGCGAACAGTGCTAGGCAAGTCTTTCAAAGGCTAACATATAGTAGGTAGCTACTACCTATTGTAGCCATTGCAAGACACCATGGAACATACTAAGGTAAGCGAATTGCATATACGTTTATTAGATTGTATTTTAATCAAAGACGCACTGGGTGTTATAGTTAGGCCTATAGTTTCAAAATTAGTTTTGAACCATTCTGTCCAAGCTACCTAACCAGTTATCTTAGCCGTAGAATATTAGGCAGATATGACTGATAGGCCTATGCCCAGTGCTGGTCGTAGGCTAGGTATTTACCACAAGGTTAGATCAAACCATCTGGCAAATATACTGCAAAATAGTTGGACACACCATCATGACTTTGCACAGTTTCACATTGAGGCTGTCCAGGGATCCAAGCCCCAGTGTAGGTCATTGCACTGCACCCAGGGTTAAGGATACCTAGGTTAAGAGAAGAAAGGTAGGTTAGGACAGGGGCAAAACTTTTGTCTTTTGAACCGATTTTAAGCTGCTCTTGATCTTGGATACCTAATAATGAGTACAACTCTTCTATACACCTTTACCACCTTCTACAACTCTTGAAAATTGAATCTTACACTTGTTTTATCATGTAGGTAGGTAGCCTAGCCTGCTATGGAGGTTACCCAGTTCCTTGTGAAGTAGTTTTGGTATTTCTACAGAAGCATTCCGCACGGACTGCAAGGAATATAACCGCGGATACGACATCTGCTAGGGATTGTGGCATCTAATGTACTCCGCCGTGTTTAGTACAGTCGTCCGAATAAATATTACTTAAAATTCTTGTTCAGTAGGAAAAACTGCATAGAAAAACTGCAACTGCCATAGTCAAGGCCGCTGCGGATAAGTACCCTAGATCTACCATAGTTTTGAAAGCTGGGCTACTTGCAATTGTTTGTTGCGATTTGTCAGAACTCTCAAAATGCTGACATTGCACTTGTTTCAGACAAAACACCATGATGTGATTGAATTGATACCAGCCTAATCAAAAGTTGTTTTTGTACATGAACTTCCCTGACAGATATATATTTAGCTATAGTCTCCGACGTTCCCGACAGAATTTCAAATCTCGCGGCACACGCGACAGGTAGGTCAGGTGGTCTACCTTACCCGCCGCTGGGTGGCGGATGTACGAACCAATCCCCCTTGCTTGTCAGATTTTTCTCTGTCGCGGGAACGATAACAACTGTTGTCGGTTCCTCTCGATAGTTTTTCGATTCTCGCTTGCCTGGAGTTAATTTGGACTTCTTTTGGTGATGTATTCGTTTTGTTTGGCTTGGCATACGCTAATTGTGGACCGTTTTGATTTTGATTTGGATTTTCTTTAACGATGTCTGACCTAGATTCAGTAGTTAAAACTTCTGTTTTGTTTAGGGTTTGCGTGAATGAAGGATGTAAGGTGAGGTTACCGAAAGCTTCGGTGGACCCTCACACGGTTTGCATGAAATGCAGGGGGAATGAATGTTCTTTTGCTAACCCTTGTAGTGAATGTAAGGTATTGAATGAAGAAGAATATAAGGCTCTCTCTTCTTATGTTAGGAAGTTGGAACGTGATAGAGTACGTAAGGCTTCGGTATTTCTACAGAAGCAATCCGCGGTGGCTTAGACTATGGCAATTGACTGATTCCTATGTTATTTGAGTTACTGTACAAGATTTAAAAGTAATATCCTTTCGGCCCCCCGGCTGTAAAAAACTACGCAAGTTAATTGACCTTTGAAAGTTACATAATAGCTGCACCAAACTCAAAGGTATATTAAAGTTTAGTTCCAACCAAACGAAAAAAATATTCCTTACAACCCTTGTAAAGCAACTAAAATAACATAGAAAATGTCAATTGCCATAGTCTAAGTCACCGAAGAACGGTCCTATAGGAAGGTACCAAGTATTCGTTACCGTGAAGGAAATGTAAACACAGCCGCCATGTTTAAATTCCCCAACCACCACGGAGCCATATGTTCACTGGGGGGGGGGGGGGGCGGGGGGGGTAACGCACAGGGGGTGGGGGTGGGCGGGGTAAGGTGGAAGGTACGAGTTGTCTTAGCAGCACCCCACTGAATAGTAACATACCTTGACGCAACTTTCGGCAAAAGCCTAACACTCACTTTCCTAAAACATAATAATTAAGAATAATGTTTGGACCTTACCTTAAAGGGGTGGAGGGTACAAAGCAGCAGCTGCTTTTAAGAATGCGTGGAGGCGGGTCTTGGTTCCTCAAAATGCAGCTTGAAATTAGCAACAGCCAAGTACCCGACGAAGTTATACATTCTCCTCCCGTATCTTGGAGTCGACTGAATGGGGGCAAAAGACCTGCTTTCTCAGGAGGCCGTGGTCCTGGCAAAAACCGATTAGTCGATCCTAATTACCTGAGTAAAGGCAGAAAAATCTTTGTAAACTCATGTAACAATTGTTACATGAAGTTGGCAAAGAGTTCCTGGTGAGGGGCTGGGGCGAGCGTGAAAGTAGAATGCAGCAGTGGATGTCATGGCGGCAGATTCAACAGTGTTGGAGTTCTACAGTTAGGAGGTGGCAGGGAGGCCAGACCATAGAAAACAGGGTAGGAGAGGGGTGGGGTGGAGTAGTAAAAATGCTTTGATGCTATGGTTGAGGCAGGGTGGGGCTCCCGAGGTAAATGAACAAGCACTTAACAAGATAAGTTGGCAATGTTAAGGGTAATAAAAGTAAATGGGTAGTTAAGGAACTAAATGTAAATGTGGGATGGGTTCAAAATATGAAATAATACAAATACATATATAACGGGCCCAGGAGGGGGTGGGATTTAAGTCCTGGGTGGTAAATGTGTAATAATGCCTATAGTTGTTTTAATAAATACAAAAGACCAAATTAACATAGGTTAGCATATAACAAAAACTAATTAACTTGTAGGGGATGTTGCCTGACCAGGGGTGGGGGGTTAGGCCTACTGTAACCCCCCTTTAAAGAACCAAACCAACCTAACATAACCTAACCTAGCAGGGGATGTAACCTTACCTAGTAGGGAACTTAAACCTAGTAGGCAATGTTGCCTGACCAGGGGGGGGGGCTTTGCCCCCCATACCCCCCCTTAAAGGCCTCTACACCTAACTAGTAAGGAAATGGAACCTAACCTACACCTAACTAGTAGGGAAATATTGCCTGACCCAGGGGGCTTTGCCCCCCGTACCCCCCTTAAAAGGGCCTAAAAAACCTAACCTACGTAAGGAATGGTAAGTCCAATAACCTAACCCTAACCTAAAACCTAAGCCTAACCTCAACCTAGTAGGGAATATTGCCTGACCAGGGGGCTTCGCCCCCCCCTACCCCCCCCTTAAAGGCCTAACCTAACCTAGTAAGGAACGTAACTAACCTAACCTAGTAGGGAACTACTAGGCCTAACCGTAACCTAGTAAGGAATGTAACCTAACCACTAACCAATAGTAGGGAATATTGCCTGATCAGGGGGGCTTCGCCCCCCCCTGTACCCCCCCTTAAATTAAAGGTCTAACCTAACCTAGTAAGGAATGTAACCTAACCAACCTAACCTAGTAGGGAACATTGCCTGACCAGGGGGGCTTTGCCCCCCCGTTACCCCCCCCTTACATTCCTAACCTAACCTAGTAAGGAACGTAACCTAACCTAACCTAGTAGGGAAATACTAGGCCTAACGTAACCTAGTAAGGAATGTAATCTAACCAACCTAACCTAACCTAACCTAGTAGGGAATATTGCCTGAACAGGGGGGCTTCGCCCCCCCATACCCCCCTTAAGGCTAACCTAACTAGTAAGGATTGTAACCTAACCAACCTAACCTAACCTAACCTAGTAGGGAACATTGCCTGACCAGGGGGGCTTCGCCCCCCGTACCCCCCCTTGAAGGCCTAACCTAACCTAGTAAGGAACGTAATCTAACCTAACCTAGTAGGGAAATACTAGGCCTAACGTAACCTTGTAAGGAATGTAACCAACCTAACCAACCTAACTATCCTAACCTAGTAGGGAAACATTGCCTGACCAGGGGGGCTTCACCCCCCCGTACCCCCCCTTAAAGGCCTAACCTAACCTAGTAAGGAATGTAACCTAACCAACCTAACCTAACCTAACCTAGTAGGGAACATTGCCTGACCAGGGGGGCTTCGCCCCCCCGTACCCCCCCTTAAAGGCCTAACCTAACCTAGTAAGGAACGTAACCTAACCTAACCTAGTAGGGAAACCAACATATAACAAACTAACCTAAGGGTATGTTGCCTAACCGGGGGAGGGGATTTCGGCCCCCAGTAGGTAAAAATGACATATAAACCTAACTGTGAT